>NC_086448.1:545685642-545780642 GCF_028390025.1 Pseudophryne corroboree | reverse complement strand
GGGTAATGGGTGCGAAAACTGGGGGCATTTGAATATCACCCCTCGATCTTCTGTCACTTTATTTAGATGGGAGATTAGGGGAGTGATAACATTTGAATCCCCCTCTATGATTTCCTTTAGTCTCTTCTATAGTGTGGGGTTTTTTTTGTAATCATCTCGGTACACGCCTATACAATCGAGGGGCCATTCTTTCGATTCCCGACCCTTTTATGAGATATCTTAAGTGTTTTATTGGACAAAACAGCGGGAATCGAAAGATCTGGGTTATGTGCAGTTAAATTTTCATCAGGTTTGATGGTGGAATAGGCAACAAAAAAAGTGGTGTGTGTACACATTTTCGACTGTTCTTATGATCCACCAGTAGCAGCCTGAATTATTTACAGTGTGTATAGTGGCACAGTCTAGACTGATATATTGGACAGACGGGGGTTGAAGATTTCATGTTAGTTTGTACAGGTATGTATGTGCGTATCAGCACTGTGATCGGGACTCCAAAACACAAGTAAAATCTCATTGAAAGTGTGATTGTTCAGGTGTGCACCCAACTTTAGAACCATGCCTTCAGCAGTGGCTATGGTTACAAGTTTCTTGCAGATTTTCTCTTACATATAGATGTCTAATAGGGAGGTAATTATGTGACCGCCGTTAAACAATACAGATGCCGGGATCCCGTCCCTCAAAATCCTGACATTAGCCATGCCGACTATTAGAGTCTGTTCCCACCGGTGGGAATCCATGAGACCCATAGAGTGAGAATAGAACTATGCTCGCCACCGAGCCCGCCAGGGACTTTGCTGCGCTCAGCCCCCCTATCCCCCACGGTACACTAAACCTTGTGATACCGGCGTCGGTATAGTGACTGGCGGGATCCCAAGCGCCGGTTACCCATACCCAACACGCCTAATATTGTATTCCAAACTGTTTGCTTGCTTTCTATCATTATTTTGTCACACTCTCTATTTTTACTTGGCTAATGCTCAAAGTTTGAGATCACATTATGCACGCTTGCATAAGGATTTTTTCTGTATGTTTAGATGTATTTCAGATACGGGAAAAATAAAATGCAAGTAAGTTGTCCCTTTTTTTCAGTTTTTCTTCACTTCAAGGGACCGTTTTTCTGCAGTACAGGTTGAGTATCCCTTATCCAAAATGCTTGGGACCAGCAGTATTTTGGATATCGGATTTTTCCGTATTTTGGAATAATTGCATACCATAATGAGATATCATGGCAATGGGACCTAAGTCTAAGCACAGAAGGCATTTATGTTTCATATACACCTTATACACACAGCCTGAAGGTCATTTTAACCAATATTTTTAATAACTTTGTGCATTAAATGAAGTTTGTGTACATTCACACAATTCATTTGTTTCATATACACCTTATACATACAGCCTGAAGGTCATGTAATACAATATCTTTAATAATTTTGGGTATTAAACAAAGTTTGTGTACATTGAGCTATCAGAAAACAAAGGTTTCACTATCTCACTCTCACTCAAAACATTCCGTATTTCGGAATATTCCGTATTTCGGAATATTTGGATATGGGATACTCAACCTGTACTTCATACAGCCACTCTGTAACCAGTGACTAGAGAACTGTAAAGGCCTATACACGCTAGAAGACATGACCAATGTTGAAGATAAGCTATTTCATCCCATAGCACTGACAAATGAAATTGAGTACACACTAAAGGACACACTGGCCGATGTGTGGCCGATATGAACAATCTCGGTCCGTAATGAACAAGAAATTGTTCATATCTTTCAGTATGTAGGCACCAACGATGCACGGCCCTGCGGTCTTTCATCATTGGTGCCGACTCGTTTATACCTGCAAGCCAATATGGACTATGTATATCGTCCATATTAGCATGCAGGGCTATAGGGCCGGGTGACCTCGGAGTGAAGAAACTTAATTCTCCCCTTCCCCAATCGGCCGTTGGGCACCTCGGCCAGTGTGTAGGGCTCATAAGTAATTTTTCAAACAATTTGTAAGACGAAAGATATCTTTGGCATTAGCACCTTATTTACATATTGATATTCACACCTTAATAAAGGTGGTTATGTGCCCCGAAACATTGGTTTTCATGTGACGCTTTTTAAAAACAAAAAATACACTACAGCACTTGTTTAAATCCTGGAGTGCCACTGCCTTTTTAGTGTGCGTATGCGTGATCCACTGCGGGCGGGGGGGCACCTGGTGTATTGCATTACCAACTGAGAGTGTGCCGGGCACCACACAACCAGTGTATGTATATATGTGTGTGTGTGTGTGTGTGTGTGTGTATATATCTATATCTATATCTATATATCTATCTATCTCTCAAAGATAAACAAACGGCACTCAGGAATTCCAAGATGGTTATATCTGGTCTACGTTTCGGAGACCTTTAATCTCCGTCGTCAGGACATAAATTACAACAGTGGTCAAAAAACATACCTTAAATACCTCACCCAGGTGCAGAAGAGACGCCCGCGGCTGTGTCCCGTCGCTGTCCCGCTGACGTCACCGGAAGTGACTTCACGCCCGCGTCACCAGCTGACCGAACCGGGAGGAGGGGCCAGGGCCATCTACGATGGTGTTTACCCATCACCATAGTTACAACACTGCATGAGAACAGGAAGAATAACAACAATGTCAGAAGCATCTAAAATTCAATCAGCTATACTAAACGGCTTAAAGATATGGATTCAAAAGTTTAGATCACATCAATACTCTACAGAGAGCTATAATGCCGTGGTTGTTGGAGATATAAATTGCTGGCTGTAATAACAGTGTAACAGACACCAATACCTGGCTTAGGAACCTAAAAAGCAACTATAAGAAAGTTGCTCGTTTAGCCCAAAAGGCTGCAATGTTTGCAGCTTATAGATCCACTTAGATTCGAGACGTAGTAATAAATTATCTCTGTTCCCACCTCTTTTACATGGGGGGACCCAATTGATCATTTTTTATCTTAACGTGGCTAAACCGTGATGGAAATCCCGAAAATGTCTGGCCACTGGTTGCTCTAGTACCCACGTAGTTTATTACATTAAATGCCCCTGTGGCTTACTTTATGTGGGCAAGACAATATGCTGCTTTAAGGAAAGGATGGCAGCCCACAGATCTAGCATTAGAAAAGCGATAGAAACCGCTGAAGCTAGCGCTAACATCAGAGCCAAAATGAATGACCAACCAGTGGCCAGACATTTTTGGGATTTCCATCACTGTTTAGCCACGTTAAGATATAAAATGACTACTGTAGATGGGCCCGGCCCCTCCTCCCGGTTCGGTCAGCTGGTGACGCGGGCGTGAAGTCACTTCCGGTGACGTCAGCGGGACAGCGACGGGACACAGCCGCGGGCGTCTCTTCTGCACCTGGGTGAGGTATTTAAGGTATGTTTTTTTACCACTGTTGTAATTTATGTCCTGACGACGGAGATTAAAGGTCTCCGAAACGTAGACCAGATATAACCATCTTGGAATTCCTGAGTGCCGTTTGTTTATCTTTGAGAGATAGATAGATATATAGATATACATACATACACACACACACACACACACATATACACACACACACACATATACACACACACACACATATACATACACTGGTTGTGTGGTGCCCGGCACACTCTCCGTTGGTAATGCATCTTGGAATTCCTGAGTGCCGTTTGTTTATCTTTGCTGTCTATTCCAAATTCGGGCACCGGGATCAGCTGCTTCCAGAATAGGAGTGCTGGACACTACTGTGTAATATATATATATATATATATATATATATATATATATATATATATATATATATATATATATATATATATATATATATATATATATATATATATATATATATATATATAATATATTTTTTTGTGCCAACAGTTGAAATCATTGGTGGCACAGTGGTGTAAGTTTTATTAAAATGGCCTGTACATTGCTGGGGCAATGGTGACGGAGAATACATGCTGGCTGTAGGTAGGAGCTAGGAGGCTATGCTGGCTGGCTGTGCGTCTCCGTCCTGTGTGCTCACAGCGGCTAATAAGATGGAGGCGGGGAGGGTCCGGGAGGAGGAGCAATGGCACATTGTGCACATCGCGGCTCCACACACACATGCCGAGACTAGCGATGTCACAAGTGACATTGCTCACATTGAGCTGCCTGCATGGCCGACCCACAACCAACTCTTAACGAGCACGGGTGCACGCATCGGCCGTCTGTATTGGGCATACACACTAGACGTCTTGAACAATCGTTCAAAATCGTCATCTGGCATATCATTCTGAAAAATCGTCTAGTGTGTATGCCCCTTAAGACTCTGTGGACGCTTTTGTCTTTCCCTCTGCGTCTGACTATTTCTTTAATCGGGATAGGTCATTGGGTCGACCACTATTGGTCGACGTGTGCTAGGTCGACAATTCAAAAGGTAGACATGAGTTTTAAAATTCTTGAACTTTTTCATACTTTATGATCCACGTGGACTACAATTGGGAATGGTAACCTTGCCCGAAGCATGGCGAGCGAACACAGTGCACTAATTGGGGTTCCCTGTTGACCTTTTGACCCTGTTGACCTAAGTTGTTGACCCAAAGGCCCATACCCTCTTATTCAGACTCTGAGAGATGCCCAAAAATGTGATTTATCGTAGTGATGTTGCAGAGCCTGTAGATGTGTTTGGTCATTGTGCACTTCAATGTAGTATTCTCCACTTATGCTGGTATTGAGGTAGGTAATTTCACACTCTGCATAATTTTTCCAACTCGTTCTTGTCCATGCCACCTTCACACAATGTTTTGATCACCCATTCGATTATCACGTATAGTATGTTTTTCATGTTCAGTTTGAATACATTTAGCATTGTTAACACAATTACGGCTAGTGATCCGGTACATTTTGATAGGATTGTTTTCTCTTACGTCCTAGAGGATGCTGGGGACTCCGTAAGGACCATGGGGTATAGACGGGCTCCGCAGGAGATAGGGCACCTAAAAAGAACTTTGACTATGGGTGTGCACTGGCTCCTCCCTCTATGCCCCTCCTCCAGACCTCAGTTAGATCTTGTGCCCAGAGGAGAATGGGTGCACTGCAGAGAGCTCTCCAGAGTTTTGTGTGGAAAAAGAATTTTGTTAGCGCTTTTTTATATATATATATTATTCTATCTGGACATATTTTTTTCCAGTGTTTTTAAGCGCTGGTGTGTGCTGGCATCCTCTCTCTGTCTCTCCTTAGGACCTGGTTGGGGTTTTGTCCCCTTATAGGTTAATCCCTGTGTGTGTGGGGTGTCGGTACGTGTGTGTCGACATGTCTGAGGCGGAAGGCTTCTCCAAGGAGGAGGTGGAGCAAATGAGTGGTGTCCCCCCGTCGGTTGTGCCGACTCCAGATTGGATAGACATGTGGCATTTGTTGAATGCAAGTGTGGCATCTTTACATAAAAGGCTTGATAAGGCTGGTTTAGGGGGGGCATCAGGGGGTCAATCCTCAGATTGGACCGACTCACAGGGCCCGTCGGGGTCTCAAAAGCGTCCCTTAACACAAGACACTACTACCGACACGGATTCTGATTCCAGTGTCGACTATGACGAAGTAAAATTGCACCCTAGGGTGACTAAAACCATTCAGTGTATGATTGTGGCAATAAGGGATGTGTTGCATATTGTGGATGAACTCTCGGTCCCCGACACAAGGGTTCACATGTTTAAGGAAAAGAAACAGATTATTAACTTTCCCACATCTCATGAATTAAATGAATTCTTTGGAAAAGCTTGGGAGACTCCGGATAAGAGACCGCAGATCCCCAAAAGAATTTATATGGCATACCCTTTCCCTAAGCAGGACAGGGAGATTTGGGAATCACCCCCCCACTGTGGACAAGGCCCTGACGCGCTTGTCAAAGAAAGTGGCGCTACAGTCTCCTGACACAGCGGCCCTTAAAGACCCTGCAGATCGCAGGCAAGAAACTACCTTAAAGTGTATTTATTCTCATACGGGTGCTGTGCTAAGACCGACAATTGCGTCGGCATGGGTGTGTAGCGCAATTGCGGCTTGGACAGATGAGCTGACAGATCAATTTGATAATATGGATAAGGATACTATATTCCTAACTCTAGCCCATATTAAAGACTCAGTCTTATTTATGAGGGATGCTCAAAGGGACATTGGATTGCTAGCTTCTAGGGCCAATGCCATGTCTGTCTCAGCGAGAAGATCCTTATGGACTCGCCAATGGACGGGTGATGCGGATTCCAAGAAACATATGGAAGTACTACCCTATAAGGGTGATGTATTGTTTGGGGATGGGCTGACGGACCTGGTTTCCACAGCTACAGCAGGTAAATCAAATTTACCATATATTCCCCAACAGCAAAAGAACGTAACACCCTATCAGATGCAGTCCTTTCGGTCGCACAAGTCCAAAAGAGGTTGGGGATCATCTTTCCGCGCCAGAGGTAAGGGCAGAGGCAAGAGAGCACCTGCTTCGGCAGGTGCCCAGGAACAAAAGTCCTCCCGGCTGCTCCAAAAACCACAGCATGACGCTGGGGCTCCCCTGAGGGAGTCCGCACCGGTGGGGGCACGTCTTCGACTTTTCAGTCAGGCCTGGGTCAGTTCGGACCTGAATCCCTGGGTGTTGGAAATAGTTTCCCAGGGTTACAAATTGGAATTCGAGGAGGTGCCCCCGCGCCGATTTTTCAAATCGGCCCTACCAGCTTCCACATCGGAAAGGGATGTAGTGTTAGCTGCAATTCAAACGCTGTGTATACAGCAAGTGATAATCAAGGTTCCCCTGCACCAGCAGGGAAGAGGTTACTACTCAACCCTATTTGTGGTCCCGAAACCGGACGGTTCGGTCAGACCTATTTTGAATCTGAAATCCCTAAACCTGTACATAAAAAGATTCAAATTCAAAATGGAATCTCTCAGAGCAATAATAGCCAACATGGAGGAGGGGGAGTTTATGGTGTCTCTGGACATAAAGGATGCGTACCTTCATATCCCCATATATGCCCCCTACCAGGAATACCTGAGATTCGCTGTACAGGATTGTCATTACCAATTTCAGACGTTGCCGTTTGGACTCTCCACGGCCCCGAGGATTTTCACCAAGATAATGGCGGAAATGATGGTGGTCCTGCGCAAGCATGGAGTCACAATTATCCCATACTTGGACGATCTCCTGATAAAAGCAAGATCAAGGGAGAAATTGCTGAGCAGTGTGGCGCTCTCTCTGAGAGTGCTCCAGCAACACGGTTGGATTCTAAATCTACCAAAGTCACAGTTGATTCCGACAACTCGACTACCGTTCCTAGGTATGATACTGGATACGGAACAAATGAAGGTCTTCCTCCCAATGGAGAAAGCCCAAGACATCCAGAACATGGTCAGAGACTTGCTAAAACCGAAAAGGGTGTCAGTTCACCAATGCACTCGAGTTCTTGGGAAAATGGTGGCGGCCTACGAGGCCATTCCCTTCGGAAGGTTCCATGCAAGGACTTTTCAATGGGACCTTCTGGACAAGTGGTCCGAGTCCCATCTGCACTTACATTGGAAATTAACTCTGTCCCCAGGGACCAGAGTGTCCCTCCTGTAGTGGTTGCAAAGTGCTCACCTCCTGGAGGGTCGCAGGTTCGGAATTCAGGATTGGATCCTGGTTACCACGGACGCGAGCCTCCGAGGATGGGGAGCGGTCACACAGGAAAAAAAATTTCAGGGTCTTTGGTCAGACCAGGAGTCCTGTCTATACATCAATGTGTTGGAACTCAGGGCCATTTACAACTGCCTTCGACAAGCGGAGAGTTTTCTTCGAAACCTACCGGTTCTGATTCAGTCAGACAATGTCACAGCAGTGGCTCATGTGAACCGCCAAGGCGGGACAAGAAGCAGAGTCGCGATGGCGGAAGCCACCAGGATCCTTCGCTGGGCGGAAAATCACGTAAGCGCTCTGTCGGCTGTCTTCATTCCGGGAGTGGACAACTGGGAAGCAGACTTCCTCAGCAGACACGATCTCCATCCAGGAGAGTGGGGACTTCATCAAGAAGTCTTTGCAGAAGTAACACGTCTTTGGGGAACTCCTCAAATAGACATGATGGCGTCACGCCTCAACAAAAAACTTCGGAGGTATTGCGCCAGGTCTCGGGACCATCAGGCAGTAGCAGTAGACGCTCTGGTAACACCGTGGGTGTTCAAATCGGTCTATGTGTTTCCTCCTCTTCCTCTCATCGCAAAAGTGTTGAGGATCATAAGACGAAGAAGAGTACAGACGATACTCGTTGTCCCAGACTGGCCTCGAAGGGCCTGGTACTCGGATCTACAAGAGATGCTCACAGGAGATCCCTGGCCTCTTCCTCTGAGGGAAGACCTGTTGCAACAGGGGCCCTGTGTGTTTCAAGACTTACCGCGGTTACGTTTGACGGCATGGCGGTTGAACGCCGAATCCTAGCGAGAAAGGGGATTCCGGAAGAGGTCATCCCTACTTTAATAAAGGCTAGGAAGGAGGTGATGGTAAAACATTATCACCATATCTGGTGAAAGTATGTGTCTTGGTGTGAGACCAAGAATGCATCTACGGAAGATTTTCATCTGGGTCGTCTTCTCCACTTCCTACAGACAGGAGTGGATATGGGCCTGAAATTAGGCTCTGTTAAGGTACAGATTTCGGCCCTCTCGATTTTCTTTCAGAAGGAATTGGCTTCTCTTCCAGAAGTCCAGACGTTTGTAAAGGGAGTGCTGCACATCCAGCCCCCTTTTGTGCCTCCAGTGGCACCATGGGACCTGAATGTGGTGTTGCAGTTCCTAAAATCACATTGGTTTGAACCGCTTAACAAGGTTGAGTTGAAATTTCTTACCTGGAAGGTGGTCATGTTGTTGGCCTTAGCATCAGCAAGGCGAGTGTCAGAATTGGCGGCTTTGTCACACAAGAGCCCCTACTTGATTTTTCATGTGGATCGAGCTGAATTGAGGACACGTCCGCAATTTTTGCCTAAAGTGGTTTCTTTGTTCCATATGAATCAACCTATTGTGGTGCCTGTGGCTACAAGTGACCTGGAGGATTCCAGATCCCTGGACGTAGTCAGGGCCTTTAAAAATTTATGTAGCCAGGACGGCTAGAATTAGGAAAACAGAGGCTCTGTTTGTCCTATATGCGGCCAATAAGATTGGCGCTCCTGCTTCGAAGCAGACTATTGCTCGCTGGATCTGTAATACGATTCAGCAGGCTCACTCTACGGCTGGATTGCCGGTACCAAATTTGGTTAAGGCACATTCCACTAGGAAGGTGGGCTCTTCTTGGGCGGCTGCCCGAGGCGTCTCGGCATTACAACTTTGCTGAGCAGCGACTTAGTCGGGGTCAAACACTTTTGCTAAATTCTACAAGTTTGATACCCTGGTTGATGAGGACCTAGCGTTTGCTCAGTCGGTGCTGCAGAGTCATACGCACTCTCCCGCCCGATTGGATGCTTTGGTATAAACCCCATGGTCCTTACGGAGTCCCCAGCATCCTCTAGGACGTAAGAGAAAATAAGATTTTAAACCTACCGGTAAATCTATTGCTCCTAGTCCGTAGAGGATGCTGGGCGCCCGTCCCAGTGCGGAAACTCTGCAAGACTTGTACATAGTTGTTGCTTACATAAGGGTTATGTTACAGTTGGTCTTGAACCGTTACTGTCGTTTGTTCATACTGTTAACTGGTTATGTATGTTCCAGGTTACATGGTATGATTGGTGTGGGCTGGTATGAATCTTGCCCTTGGATTGCTAAATCCTGCCTTGTATTGTCCATCTCCTCTGGGCACAGTTCTCTAACTGAGGTCTGGAGGAGGGGCATAGAGGGAGGAGCCAGTGCACACCCATAGTCAAAGTTCTTTTAGGTGCCCATATCTCCTGCGGAGCCCGTCTATACCCCATGGTCCTGTTGGAGTCCCCAGCATCCTCTACGGACTAGGAGAAATAGATTTACCGGTAGGTTTAAAATCTTATTTTCCGGCATCGCAGTATTTTTCAGGCCACGCTTGGTGCACTATTGAGCTAAGCACGTTTGCCAATAATGTTTCTAGATTTCTCTGACGTCCTAGTGGATGCTGGGAACTCCGTAAGGACCATGGGGAATAGCGGGCTCCGAAGGAGGCTGGGCACTCTAGAAAGATCTTAGACTACCTGGTGTGCACTGGCTCCTCCCACCATGACCCTCCTCCAAGCCTCAGTTAGATTTCGTGCCCGGCCGAGGTTGGATGCACACTAGGGGCTCTCCTGAGCTCTTAGAAAGTAATAGTCTTAGATTTTTTTATTTTCAGTGAGACCTGCTGGCAACAGGCTCACTGCAGCGAGGGACTAAGGGGAGAAGAAGCGAACTCGCCTGCTTGCAGCCGGATTGGGCTTCTTAGGCTACTGGACACCATTAGCTCCAGAGGGATCGACCGCAGGCCCAGCCTTGATGTTCGATCCCGGAGCCGCGCCGCCGTCCCCCTTACAGAGCCAGAAGCAAGAAGATGGTCCGGAAAATCGGCGGCATGAAGACTCTGTCTTCACCAAGGTAGCGCACAGCACTGCAGCTGTGCGCCATTGCTCCTCTTACACACTTCACACTCCGGTCACTGAGGGTGCAGGGCGCTGGGGGGGGCGCCCTGAGGCAGCAATAAAAACACCTTGGCTGGCTAAAATACCTCAATATATAGCCCCAGGGGCTATATATGAGGTAAATACCCCTGCCAGAATTCCATAAAAAACGGGAGAATAGGCCGCAAAAAAGGGGCGGAGCCTATCTCCTCAGCACACTGGCGCCATTTTCCCTCACAGCTCCGCTGGAAGGAAGCTCCCTAGCTCTCCCCTGCAGTCTACAAAGGGTTAATAAAGAGAGGGGGGGGCACTAAATTTAGGCGCAGTATACATTATATATAAAAACAGCAGCTATAGGGGACATAACTCAGTTAGTCCCTGCATTATATAGCGCTCTGGTGTGTGCTGGCATACTCTCACTCTGTCCCCCCAAAGGGCTTTTGTGGGTCCTGTCCTCGTTTAGAGCATTCCCTGTGTGTCTGCGGTGTGTCGGTACGGCTGTGTCGACATGTTGAATGAGGAGCCTTATATGTGGACGGAACAGAGGCCGATATATGTGATGTGGCCCCCTGTGGGGCCGACACCAGAGTGGATGGATAGGTGAAAGGTATTAACCGACAGTGTCAACTCCTTACATAAAAGGGTGGATGACGTAACAGCTGTGGGACAGCCGGCTTCGCAGCCCGCGCCTGCCCAGGCGTCTCAAAGGCCATCAGGGGCTCAAAAACGCCCGCTCTCTCAGATGGCAGACACAGATGTCGACACGGAGTCTGACTCCAGTGTCGACAAGGTGGAGACATATACACAATCCACTAGGAACATCCGTAACTTGATCCCGGCAATAAAAAATGTGTTATACATTTCTGACTTTAACCCAAGCACCTCTAAAAATGGGTTTTAGGTTTGGGGAGAAAAAACAGGCAGTGTTTTGTTCCCCCATCAGATGAATAAATGAAGTGTGTGAAAAGCGTGGGTTCCCCCGTTAAGAAACTGGTAATTTATAAAAAGTTACTGATGGCGTACCCTTTCCCGCCAGGAGGATAAGTTACGCTGGGAGATATCCCCTAGGGTGGATAAGGCGCTCACACGTTTGTCAAAAAAGGTGGCACTGCCGTCTTAGGATACGGCCACTTTAATAGGTACCTGTTGATAAAAAACAGGAGGCTATCCTGAAGTCTGTATTTACACACTCAGGTACTAGACTGAGACCTGCAGATAGTGCTGCTGCAGCATGGTCGGTGACCATGTCAAACAGGGATACTAGTTGGCAAACATAAAAACATATTAAAGACGTCGTCTTATATATGGGGGATGCACAGAGGGATATTTTGCCGGCTGGCATCCAAAATAAATGTAATGTCCATTCTGTCAGGAGGGTATTAGAGACCTGTCACTGGACAGGTGATGCTGACTTAAAAAGCGCATAGAGAGCCTTATAAGGGTGAGGAATTATTTGGGGATGGTCTCTGGGACCTCGTATCCACAGCAACTGCTGGGAAGAAATCATTTTACCTCAGGTTTCCTCACAGACAAAGGTACAGTCCTTTCGGCTTCAGAAAAGCAAGCGGGTCAAATGGCGCTTCCTTTCTGTACAGAGACAAGGGTAGAGGGAAAAAGCTGCACCAGTCAGCCTGTTCCCAGAATCAAGATTCTTCCCCCGCCTCCTGTGAGTCCACACCATGACGCGGGTGCTCCACAGGTGTAGCCAGGTACGGTGGGGGGCCGTCTCAAAAATGTCAGCAATTAGTGGGCTCGCTCACAGGTGGATCCTTGTTTCTTTCAAGTAGTATTTCAGGGGTACAAGCTGGAATTCGAGATGTCTCCCCCCAGCCGTTTCCTAAAATATGCCTTGCTGACAACTCCCTCAGGCAGGGAGGCTGTGCTAGAGGCAATTAATAAGCGGTATTCCCAGCAGGTAATACTCAAGGTGCCCCTACTTCAACAAGGACGGGGTTACTATTCCACACGGGTTGGGGTACCGAAACCGCATGGTTCGGTGTGACCCATTTTATATTTAAAATCCTTGAACACATACATAAAAAAATTCAAGTTCAAGATGGAATCGCTCAGGGCGGTTATTGCAAGCATGGACGAGGGGGGATTACATGGTATCCCGGGACATCAAGGATGCTTACCTGCATGTCCCCATTTACCATCCTCGCCAGGAGTACCTCAGATTTGTGGTACAGGATTACCATTACCAAGTCCAGACACTGCCGTTTGGACTGTACATGGCACCGAGGGTGTTTTATCAAGGTAATGGCCGAAATTATGATACTCCTTCGAAAAAAGGGAGTTGTAATTATCCCGTACTTGGACAATCTCGTTATAAGGGCGAGGTCCAAGGAGCAGTTGGTAGTCGGGGTAGCACTATTTTGGAAAGTGCTACAACAGCATGGTTGGATTCTAAACAGTCCAAAGTCACAGCTGGTTCCTATGACACGTCTACTGTTCCTGGGGATGGTTCTGGACATAAACCAGAAATAGTGTTTCTCCCGGAGGAGAAAGCCAAGGAGTTGTCATCTCTAGTCAGAGACCTCCTGAAGCCAAAATAGGTAGCGGTGCATCATTGCACGCGAGTCCTGGGAAAAATGGTAGCTTCCTACGAAGCAATCCCATTAGGCAGGTTCCATACAAGAACTTTTCAGAGGGACCTGTTGGACAAGTGGTCCGGATCGCATCTTCCGATGCATAGGCTGATAACCCTGTCTCCAAGGACCAGGGTATCTCTACTGTGGTGGCTGCAGAGTGCCCATCTTCAAGAGGGCCGCAGGTTCGGCATACAGGACTAGGTCCTAGTGACCATGGATTCCAGCCTTTGAGGCTGGGGGGCAGTCACACAGGGAAGAAACTTCCAGGGACTTTGGTCAAGTCAGGTTATTTCCCTACACATAAATATTCTGGACCTGAGGGCCATTTACAATGCCCTGAGGCCGGCAAGGCCTCTGCTTCAAAACCAGCCGGTACTGATCCAATCAGACAACATCACGGCAGTCGCCCATGTAAACCAACAGGGCGGCACAAGAAGCAGGATGGCGATGGCAGAAGCCACAAGGATTCTCCGATAGGCGGAAAATCATGTGTTAGCACTGTCAGCAGTGTTCATTCCCGGAGTGGACAACTGGGAAGCAGATCTTCTCAACAGACACGACCTCCACCCGGGAGAATGGGGACTTCCTCCAGAAGTCTTCCAATAGGATTGTACACCATTGGGAAAGGCCACAGGTGGACATGATGGCGTCCCACCTCAACAAAAAGCTATAAAAGATATTGCACCAGGTCAAGGGACCCTCAGGCGATAGCTATGGACGCTCTGGTAACACCGTGGGTGTACCAGTCGGTTTATGTGTTCTCCCCTCTGCCTCTCATACCAAAGGTACTGAGAATAATAAGAAGGCGAGGAGTAAGAACGATACTCGTGGATGGCCAAGAAGAGCTTGGTACCCAGAACTTCAATAATTTATATCAGAGGACCCATGGCCTCTGCCACTCAGACAGGACCTGCGGCAGCAGGGGCCCTGTCTGTTCCAAGACTTACCGCGGCTGCGTTTGACGGCATGGCGGTTGAACGCCGGATCCTGAAGGAAAAGGGCATTCCGGAGGAAGTCATTCCTACGCTTACTAAAGCCAGGAAAGAGGTTACAGCAACTCATTATCACCGCATATGGCGAAAATATGTTGCATGGTGTGAGGCCGAAAGGGCCCCAACAGAGGAATTTCAACTAGGTCGATTTCTGCATTTCCTGCAAGCAGGAGTGACTATGGGCCTTAAATTGGGTTCCATTAAGGTACAGATCTCGGCTCTGTCGATTTTCTTTCAAAAAGAACTAGCTTCAGTACCTGAAGTTCAGACATTTATAAAAGGAGTGCTGCATAGTCAGCCCCCGTTTGTGCCTCCTGTGGCACCTTGGGATCTCAACGTGGTGTTGAGTTTCTTAAAATCACATTGGTTTGAACCACTAAAAACCGTGGATCTGAAATATCTCACGTGGAAGGTGGTTATGTTATTGGCCTTGGCTTCTGCCAGGCGAGTATCAGAATTGGCGGCTTTGTCTTGTAAAAGCCTTTATTTGATTTTCCATATGGATAGGGCAGAATTGAGGACTCGTCCCCAGTTTCTCCCAAAGGTGGTGTCAGCGTTTCACCTGAACCAGCCTATTGTGGTGCCTGCGGCTACTAGGGACTTAGAGGACTCCAAGTTGCTAGACGTTGTCAGGGCACTGAAAATATATGTTTCCAGAACGGCTAGAGTCAGAAAATCTGACTCGCTGTTTATCCTATATGCACCTAACAAGCTGGGTGCTCCTGCTTCTAAGCAGACTATTGCTCGTTGGATTTGTAGTACAATTCAGCTTGCACATACTGTGGCAGGCCTGCCACAGCCAAAATCTGTCAATGCCCATTCCACAAGGAAGGTGGGCTCATCTTGGGCGGCTGCCCGAGGGGTCTCGGCTTTACAACTTTGCCGAGCAGCTACTTGGTCAGGGGCAAACACGTTTGCAAAATTCTACAAATTTGTTACCCTGGCTGAGGAGGACCTGGAGTTCTCTCATTTGGTGCTGCAGAGTCATCCGCACTCTCCCGCCCGTTTGGGAGCTTTGGTATAATCCCCATGGTCCTTACGGAGTTCCCAGCATCCACTAGGACGTCAGAGAAAATAAGAATTTACTCACCGGTAATTCTATTTCTCGTAGTCCGTAGTGGATGCTGGGCGCCCATCCCAAGTGCGGTTTATCTGCAATACTTGTACATAGTTATTGTTAACTAAATCGGGTTATTGTTGAGCCATCTGTTGAGAGGCTCTATTGTTTCATACTGTTAACTGTGTTTCATATCACGAGTTGTACGGTGTGATTGGTGTGGCTGGTATGAGTCTTACCCGGGATTCAAAATCCTTCCTTATTGTGTACGCTCGTCCGGGCACAGTACCTAACTGAGGCTTGGAGGAGGGTCATGGTGGGAGGAGCCAGTGCACACCAGGTAGTCTAAGATCTTTCTAGAGTGCCCAGCCTCCTTCGGAGCCCGCTATTCCCCATGGTCCTTACGGAGTTCCCAGCATCCACTACGGACTACGAGAAATAGAATTACCGGTGAGTAAATTCTTATTTTTATCCTAACTGAGGATTCTGTGAAGAACCAATTGTTATTGCACTGTTAAATAGTATAAATGATAGTATAGGGGAAACAAGTGAGAAGGTAGTTAGAGCAGTCAAGGTATGACATAATTAGCGTGTGACCAGGTATTGATTTACT
This sequence comes from Pseudophryne corroboree, assembly GCF_028390025.1. Classification (NCBI taxonomy): domain Eukaryota; kingdom Metazoa; phylum Chordata; class Amphibia; order Anura; family Myobatrachidae; genus Pseudophryne; species Pseudophryne corroboree. Next base: position 545,764,855 of record NC_086448.1, on the reverse strand, counting down.
ATCTGCATAAGGAAGGGACTTATTTTGGTATTGTACAGGTTGAGTATCCCTTATCCAAAATGCTTGGGACCAGAGGTATTTTGGATATGGGATTTTTCCGTATTTTGGAATAATTGCAAACCATAATGAGATCATGGTGATGGGACCTAAATCTAAGCACAGAATGCATTTATGTTTCATATACACCTTATACACACAGCCTGAAGGTCATTTTAGCCAATATTTTTAATAACTTTGTGCATTAAACAAAGTGTCTACATTCACACAATTTATTTATGTTTCATATACACCTTATACACACAGCCTGAAGGTCATTTAATACAATATTTCTCTATCGTCCTAGTGGATGCTGGGGTTCCTGAAAGGACCATGGGGGATAGCGGCTCCGCAGGAGACAGGGCACAAAAAGTAAAGCTTTCCGATCAGGTGGTGTGCACTGGCTCCTCCCCCTATGACCCTCCTCCAAGCCTCAGTTAGATTTTTGTGCCCGGCCGAGAAGGGTGCAATCTAGGTGGCTCTCCTAAAGAGCTGCTTAGAGAAAGTTTAGCTTAGGTTTTTTATTTTACAGTGAGTCCTGCTGGCAACAGGATCACTGCAACGAGGGACTTAGGGGAGAAGAAGTGAACTCACCTGCGTGCAGGATGGATTGGCTTCTTGGCTACTGGACATCAGCTCCAGAGGGACGATCACAGGTACAGCCTGGATGGTCACCGGAGCCTCGCCGCCGGCCCCCTTGCAGATGCTGAAACATGAAGAGGTCCAGAATCGGCGGCAGAAGACTCCTCAGTCTTCTAAAGGTAGCGCACAGCACTGCAGCTGTGCGCCATTTTCCTCTCAGCACACTTCACACGGCAGTCACTGAGGGTGCAGGGCGCTGGGAGGGGAGCGCCCTGGGAGGCAAATGAAAACCTATTTGGCTAAAAAATACCTCACATATAGCCTCCGGGGGCTATATGGAGATATTTAACCCCTGCCAGAATACACTAAAGAGCGGGAGACGAGCCCGCCGGAAAAGGGGCGGGGCCTATCTCCTCAGCACACAGCGCCATTTTCCTTACACAGCTCCGCTGGTCAGGACGGCTCCCAGGTCTCTCCCCTGCACTGCACTACAGAAACAGGGTAAAACAAGAGAGGGGGGGCAAAATAGTGGCAAAAATTATATTATAAAAGCAGCTATACAGGGAGCACTTATTATAAGGCTATCCCTGTCATATATAGCGCTTTTGGTGTGTGCTGGCAAACTCTCCCTCTGTCTCCCCAAAGGGCTAGTGGGGTCCTGTCTTCGTTAAGAGCATTCCCTGTGTGTCTGCTGTGTGTCGGTACGTGTGTGTCGACATGTATGAGGACGATATTGGTGTGGAGGCGGAGCAATTGCCAAATATGGGGATGTCACCTCCTAGGGGGTCGACACCAGAATGGATGCCTTTATTTATGGAATTACGGGATAGTGTCAACACGCTAAAGCAGTCGTTTGACGACATGAGACGGCCGGACAATCAGTTAGTGCCTGTCCAGGCGCCTCAAACACCGTCAGGGGCTGTAAAACGCCCTTTGCCTCAGTCGGTCGACACAGACCCAGACACAGGCACTGATTCCAGTGGCGACGGTGACGAATCAACCGTATTTTCCAGTAGGGCCACACGTTATATGATTTTGGCAATGAAGGAGGCGTTACATTTAGCTGATACTACAGGTACCACTAAACAGGGTATTATGTGGGGTGTGAAAAAACTACCTATAGGTTTTTCCTGAATCAGAAGAACTAAATGATGTATGTGATGAAGCGTGGGTTGCCCCCGATAAAAAGATGCTAATTTCAAAGAAGTTATTAGCTTTATACCCTTTCCCGTCAGAGGTTAGGGCGCGCTGGGAAACACCTCCTAGGGTGGACAAGGCGCTCACACGCTTATCTAAACAAGTGGCGTTACCCTCTCCTGAGACGGCCGCACTTAAAGATCCAGCAGATAGGAGGATGGAAAATATCCAAAAAAGTATATACACACATACAGGTGTTATACTACGACCAGCTATAGCGACAGCCTGGATGTGCAGTGCTGGAGTAGCTTGGTCAGAGTCCCTGATTGAAAATATTGATACCCTGGATAGGGACAATGTTTTACTGTCTTTAGAGCAAATAAAGGATGCATTTCTTTATATGCGTGATGCACAGAGGGATATCTGCACACTGGCATCACGGGTAAGTGCTATGTCCATGTCGGCCAGAAGAAGTTTATGGACGCGACAGTGGTCAGGCGATGCGGACTCAAAACGGCATATGGAAGTTTTGCCGTATAAAGGGGAGGAGTTATTTGGAGTCGGTCTATCAGATTTGGTGGCCACGGCTACAGCCGGGAAATCCACCTTTTTACCTCAAGCTACTCCCCAACAGAAAAAGACACCGACTTTTCAACCGCAGCCCTTTCGTTCCTTTAAAAACAAGAGAGCAAAGGGATATTCATATCTGCCACGAGGCAGAGGAACGGGGAAGAGACACCAACAGGCAGCTCCTTCCCAGGAACAGAAGCCCTCCCCCGCTTCTACAAAAGCCTCAGCATGACGCTGGGGCTTCTCAAGCGGACTCGGGGGCGGTGGGCGGTCGTCTCAAGAATTTCAGCGCGCAGTGGGCTCACTCGCAGGTAGATCCCTGGATCCTGCAGATAATATCTCAGGGGTACAGGTTGGAACTAGAGACAGATCCGCCTCGCCGTTTCCTGAAGTCTGCTTTACCAACGTCCCCCTCCGAAAGGGAGACGGTTTTGGAAGCCATTCACAAGCTGTACTCTCAGCAGGTGATAGTCAAGGTACCTCTTCTACAACAGGGAAAGGGGTATTATTCCACTCTATTTGTGGTACCGAAGCCGGACGGCTCGGTAAGACCTATTCTAAATCTGAAGTCCTTGAACCTGTACATAAAGAAGTTCAAGTTCAAAATGGAGTCACTCAGAGCAGTGATAGCGAACCTGGAAGAAGGGGACTTTATGGTGTCCTTGGACATCAAGGATGCGTACCTCCACGTTCCAATTTACCCCTCACACCAGGGGTACCTCAGGTTCGTTGTACAAAACTGTCACTATCAGTTTCAGACGCTGCCGTTCGGATTGTCCACGGCACCTCGGGTCTTTACAAAGGTAATGGCCGAGATGATGATTCTTCTTCGAAGAAAAGGCGTATTAATTATCCCATACTTGGACGATCTCCTAATAAGGGCAAGGTCCAGAGAACAGCTAGAGAGGGGATTAGCACTGTCTCAAGAAGTGCTAAAACAGCACGGCTGGATTCTGAATATTCCAAAATCCCAGTTAATGCCGACAACTCGTCTGCTGTTCCTAGGGATGATTCTGGACACGGTTCAGAAAAAGGTTTTTCTCCCGGAGGAAAAAGCCAAGGAGTTATCCGAGCTTGTCAGGAACCTCCTAAAACCAGGAAAGGTGTCTGTACATCAATGCACAAGAGTCCTGGGAAAAATGGTGGCTTCTTACGAAGCAATTCCATTCGGCAGATTCCATGCACGAATTTTCCAGAGGGATCTGTTGGACAAATGGTCAGGGTCGCATCTTCAGATGTACCAGCGGATAACCCTGTCTCCAAGGACAAGGGTATCTCTTCTGTGGTGGTTGCAGAGTGCTCATCTATTGGAGGGCCGCAGATTCGGCATACAGGATTGGATCCTGGTGACCACGGACGCCAGCCTGAGAGGCTGGGGAGCAGTCACACAAGGAAGAAACTTCCAGGGAGTGTGGACGAGCCTGGAAACGTCTCTTCACATAAACATTCTGGAACTAAGAGCAATCTACAATGCTCTAAGCCAGGCAGAACCTCTGCTTCAAGGAAAACCGGTGTTGATCCAGTCGGACAACATCACGGCAGTCGCCCATGTGAACAGACAGGGCGGCACAAGAAGCAGGAGTGCAATGGCAGAAGCTGCAAGGATTCTTCGCTGGGCAGAGAATCATGTGATAGCACTGTCAGCAGTGTTCATCCCGGGAGTGGACAACTGGGAAGCAGACTTCCTCAGCAGACACGACCTTCACCCGGGAGAGTGGGGACTTCATCCGGAAGTCTTCCACATGCTGGTAACCCGTTGGGAAAGACCAATGGTGGACATGATGGCGTCTCGCCTCAACAAAAAACTGGACAGGTATTGCGCCAGGTCAAGAGATCCGCAGGCAATAGCTGTGGACGCGCTGGTAACGCCTTGGGTGTACCAGTCGGTGTATGTGTTTCCTCCTCTGCCTCTCATACCAAAAGTATTGAGAATTATACGGCAAAGAGGCGTAAGAACGATACTAGTGGTTCCGGATTGGCCAAGAAGGACTTGGTACCCGGAACTTCAAGAGATGATCACGGAAGATCCGTGGCCTCTACCTCTAAGGAGGGACTTGCTTCAGCAGGGTCCCTGTCTGTTTCAAGACTTACCGCGGCTGCGTTTGACGGCATGGCGGTTGAACGCCGGATCCTAAAGGAAAAAGGCATGCCGGAAGAAGTCATTCCTACTTTGATTAAAGCAAGGAAGGAAGTAACCGTGCAACACTATCACCGCATTTGGCGAAGATATGTTGCGTGGTGCGAGGATCGGAGTGCTCCGACGGAGGAATTTCAACTGGGTCGATTCCTACATTTCCTGCAATCAGGATTGTCTATGGGTCTCAAATTGGGATCTATTAAGGTTCAAATTTCGGCCCTGTCGATTTTCTTTCAAAAAGAATTGGCTTCAGTTCCTGAAGTCCAGACTTTTGTTAAGGGAGTGCTGCATATACAGCCTCCTGTGGTGCCTCCAGTGGCACCGTGGGATCTCAATGTGGTTTTGGAATTTCTAAAATCTCATTGGTTTGAACCACTAAAAAAGGTGGATTTAAAATATCTCACATGGAAAGTGACCATGTTACTAGCCCTGGCTTCGGCCAGGAGAGTGTCAGAACTGGCAGCTTTATCTTACAAAAGCCCATATCTGATTTTCCATTCGGACAGGGCAGAACTGCGGACTCGTCCGCATTTTCTCCCTAAGGTGGTGTCAGCATTTCATCTGAACCAGCCTATTGTAGTGCCTGCGGCTACAAGTGACTTGGAGGACTCCAAGTTACTGGACGTTGTCAGAGCATTAAAAATATATATTGCAAGGACAGCTGGAGTCAGAAAATCTGACTCGTTGTTTATATTGTATGCACCCAACAAGATGGGTGCTCCTGCGTCTAAGCAGACGATTGCTCGTTGGATCTGTAGCACAATCCAACTTGCACATTCTGTGGCAGGCCTGCCACAGCCTAAATCTGTAAAGGCCCACTCCACAAGGAAGGTGGGCTCATCTTGGGCGGCTGCCCGAGGGGTCTCGGCATTACAACTTTGCCGAGCAGCTACGTGGTCAGGGGAGAACACGTTTGTAAAATTTTACAAATTTGATACTCTGGCTAAGGAGGACCTGGAGTTCTCTCATTCGGTGCTGCAGAGTCATCCGCACTCTCCCGCCCGTTTGGGAGCTTTGGTATAATCCCCATGGTCCTTTCAGGAACCCCAGCATCCACTAGGACGATAGAGAAAATAAGAATTTACTTACCGATAATTCTATTTCTCGGAGTCCGTAGTGGATGCTGGGCGCCCATCCCAAGTGCGGATTATCTGCAATAATTGTACATAGTTATTGTTAACTAATTCGGGTTATTGTTTAGGAAGCCATCTTTCAGAGGCTCCTCTGTTATCATACTGTTAACTGGGTTTGATCACAAGTTGTACGGTGTGATTGGTGTGGCTGGTATGAGTCTTACCCGGGATTCAAAATTCCTCCCTTATTGTGTACGCTCGTCCGGGCACAGTACCTAACTGATGCTTGGAGGAGGGTCATAGGGGGAGGAGCCAGTGCACACCACCTGATCGGAAAGCTTTACTTTTTGTGCCCTGTCTCCTGCGGAGCCGCTATCCCCCATGGTCCTTTCAGGAACCCCAGCATCCACTACGGACTCCGAGAAATAGAATTATCGGTAAGTAAATTCTTATTTTTTTAATAACTTTGTGTATTAAAGTTTGTGTACATTGAGCCATCAAAAAACAAAGGTTTCACTATCTCGGTCTCACTCAAAAAAGTCCGTATTTCAGAATATTCCGTATTTCGGAATATTTGGATATGGGATACTCAACCTGTATATGAGCATTGAAGCTGAGTGCTGACCTAAGGCACTGTGGGGAATGGAAAAATGTGAATTTGTTGCGTGTAAGGGAAATGTTTGTGAGGGGTAGTGGCATTTGCAAGGGGAGGGGGGGAAGGGCTTTGGGTCATTCAGGCATAAAGACAATTGGACACACAGGTCATGAAAGAGGGTGAGAGCTCCAGTGGGAATGAAAGGTGGATTTTGTCATTTTCATAGATATGGGAGTAGAGGCCAAAAGAGCCTAGGAGTTTGCCAAATGAGAAGGTTCAGATTGCCAAGAATATACCCTTGAGGGACACCAATAAAAAGAGATGGATAACAAGAGTCTGAGGTAGATACATTGAAATCTCAACCTGAGGGGTAGGAAGTGTGCCAGGAGAGGACAGTGGGTGTTAATGAGATAAAAAATAATTGCTAGAGAGTATGAAAAGTGGCCATTGACTTTGTTAAAAGAATGTCCTGTGTCACACTTGCTGAGGGAAATTTCTAGAAAATAGTAGGTAAGAAGATGGGTGAAACAGCAATAAAATGTGATAAGAAAAAATGGGTTAGTACTCAAATGTATAAATAATCATAAACTAAAGAATAACAATGATAAAATGTAAATGAATTGTAATGACTAATAAAATTATTTAAGTAAAAAATATTCCCGAAGGTATAATAGCTCTAATGTCCTGCTGTGGATTTCGTATACCTCACTTTTGCTTACTCTGGACTTTTCACACTGTTGCACATAGATGTATGTGAGACTGTGCATTGCCCATTTATGTCTGAGAAAGTGAGTATTAAACCAGGTCACATTTGGTGATCATATAGGGCAGTGGTTCTCAACCTCGGTCCTCAAGTAACCCCAACAGTTCATGTTTTCCAGGTCACCTAGCAGTTGACCAGGCGTATTCATTACCCACTGACACATTATAAAAGACCCACAGGTGGAGCAAATTATTTCACTTGCAATCCTGTGAGGAGACCTGGAAAACATGAACTGTTGGGGGTACTTGATTTTGAGAACCACTGATATAGGGGAATAGGTATGATATACCAGCTGACTGGATGCCAGCTGTCAGTATACGGACAGCAGCATCTCATCTGTCAATATACTGGCAGTGAGTCCTCCCATGGGCTCGCCACACTTCGTGTTTGGTGGTGGGCTACGCTCTCCACAGGTTCCATTCCCAGTATATAATATGTTGGCTGTTGGGATTCTGGCGTAATAAAGCTAATTATCTTTACAGGAATGAAAGCTATACCTTTATACACACCTTAAATGCACTTTAAACCTTTAGCCGCTGCGGCCGCTATACTTAATACACACGCTACGTCCTTTATACACTGTTTGCGTACGGAGTCCCGTATCACTGTATGGACTTGGCGTACAAACGCCGCGCTGGGGGTACAAAGTACACACAGCGCACGCACACCCAGAGATACACTTTAAACTTATACAGCAATGCGATGCGTTACTAATACAGTCTTAAACCTTAGCAGGAAAAGGAAGACACAACACCGATTAGTAGTTAAACCACTGGGTTCCGACACCACAGCGTAATATTTGCTGAAAGGGAGTTTACAATACAAATCATACACTACAATACAAGACAATATAACAGAATAATGGCTACAGTCAATGTACATACGTGATTGGAGTCGCTTGCGCAACCCGGCCGGTCCCCAGTCATCTGATAGATAACGTTGTGAGTCTTGTGGCAGGCCAGGCTGCAGCAGGCTTTATTTATACAATTCTTCCAAAAGCAATACAATGGATACTGTAATTCCTTTGTCCATTGGACACAGGAATGCACCTTTACAGTACAGGAGAGGTCATTGGTCGATTTGAATAGGTGGGCGATGTCTTTTCCAACTGCTCTTGTGGATGGTCTCCTCTGGATTCCTGCTGCATACATAATATACAGTAAATACAGTTTATATCTATATTCTGCTTCTGCACATAACTATCCGCAGGAACATGCGATCTTCCGCAGACCAACACCGGAATGTTACCCTTAAAATACCCTACGGCTGGATACCAAACCCCACCTTATAACCTTAGTCTGTCCCCTCTTATCCTGTAAAGGTGAATCCCCTTGTCCTAGATTAATTTAAGCTGTTGTCATTTTCAGGTGTGGTGCAGGGGGACTATGTGTACAATGTGCACTATTTGGATTAAATATGTAATGTGTTTTGATAGCTCTCCATGCGTACACAAACTGCTGTAAATACCCATACCACGCGCCGATGCGCAGGACCGCGGGAGTGTCCATACGCAAATTGCGGATATGTGCACGCACGGCAGAACAAGTGGGCATGTGTGTGCAGTTTGTATGTGATGTCTGTTCTGCAATATTTTTCGGCTTTGACAGGCGTCAGGCTCCTGAGCGCCGGGATCCTGACAGCCGTCTTTATAACTACATCCCAGTATAGGCTATGGTATCCAATATTTTTTTTTTTTTTTTTAAGAACCATTGAGGTTCATCAGGAGATAGGACTTACCATAAACATTCATCAGCGATGTAGAATTGCACAATATTGTCTAAAATGATTTTTCTGTAAAAAGGGAGTGCAATATTTGCACTAATTTGCATTAAAATTCTTTCCTGTGTGTGTGTGTATATATGTGTGTATGTGTATATATATATATATATATATATATATATATATATATATATATATATAATGTGTGTGTGTGGATATAGTTAGATATAGATATATATATATATATATATATATATATATATATATATATATATAGTTAGATATATATATATATATATATATATATAGTTAGATATAGATATATATAGTTAGATATATATATATATATATATATATATATATATATATATATATATATATATTTAGATATAGATATAGATATATATATATAGATATAGATATATATATATATATACACACACAAACAGAGAACCCAGCACTCACCAAAGTAAACTCACTTATCCTCAACAATTCAATAAATAAATGATGGGGGTTTAGTTGGTGGATTGGCCAATGCACGGAAGCCTGTATACCGATTCAAGGTACCCCACCTTCATACAGGTCCTACACTATCACAGAGTCTTAAAACCTGACTACCATATATATATAGTTAGATATAGATATATATATATAGATAGATAGATAGATAGAGATATATATATATATATATATATATATATATAGTTAGATATAGATATATATATATATATATAGATATATATATAGTTAGATATAGATATATATATATATATATATATATATATAGTTAGATATAGATATATATATATATAGATATAGTTAGATATAGTTAGATATAGTTAGATATAGATATAGTTAGATATAGTTAGATATAGATATAGTTAGATATAGTTAGATATAGTTAGATATAGATATAGTTAGAGATATATATATATATATATATATAGTTAGATATAGATATAGATATATATATATATATATATATATATAGTTAGTTATATATAGATATATATATATATATATATATATATATATATATATATATATATATTTATTTATAGGGGGGGAGTGTTTCCACATAAATAGCCAGATTAATCTAATCTTGAAGACATTTCAAGCAATATTCGAAGGTTCAGACAGCGCTGGATCTCACCAAATTTTTACATCTACATTTAGGTTTGGAACTTTCATGAGTGACATTGCATCTGTTCCTCTCATACCTTTTTTATGTTCGGCTCTGTCCACTTTCGGAAGGCCACCTATTTCCACCAGAGTGTAAAACACTAGGGGCCGTTCTCCTGGGCTCACTTGATTCCAGCTCTCATATTGGCTAATTCTGTGTTGGTAACTTTGTACTGTGGCATACTATGTTGCGCTGTAGGTGGAGTAGACTTTAGAAGGGCATTTCCAGATTAAAATCTGAATTGCGGTGTGAAAATGTGTCCTGCTTTTGTGGGCTGCATGTGGGCATCCTGCATAAAAAAAAATATAAAAAAAGTGTGCACACTTTGTAGTACAGCATGGTTTGTCCAGGTGCAAATTACTTGATTGGCTGGCTCCTTCAGCTGGCAGGGAGTTAATCGTCGCTGGCCGGGTCGCAGCAGCTGCGCGTGACGTCGCACAGCTGCTGCGGTCCGGCCACGCCTATGTTGGCCGGACCGCTCCCACAAAACAGGGGCCAAACGCAGCCGTGCCGCCCCTCCCGTCCAGCGAACGTAGAGGCGATCGCTGGGCAACGACAGCTGTCTGCTGTCTGTCATGCACAGTTCCGACCTTATAGCTAGATTGGAATGACCCCCTTAATGCCTACTTTATATTTCTCTAACGTCCTAGTGGATGCTGGGGACTCCGTAAGGACCATGGGGAATAGACTGGCTCCGCAGGAGACTGGGCACTCTAAGAAAGATTTAGTACTACTGGTGTGCACTGGCTCCTCCCTCTATGCCCCTCCTCCAGACCTCAGTTAGAATCTGTGCCCGGCCAGAGCTGGGTGCTTTTAGTGAGCTCTCCTGAGCTTGCTAATAAGAAAGTATTTTAGTTAGGTTTTTTATTTTCAGAGAGCTTCTGCTGGCAACAGACTCTCTGCTACGAAGGACTGAGGGGAGAGAAGCAAACCTACTCACGGCAGCTAGGTAGCGTTTCTTAGGCTTCTGGACACCATTAGCTCCAGAGGGATCGAACACAGGTACCTAACCTTGATCATCCGTTCCCGGAGCCGCGCCGCCGTCCCCCTCGCAGAGCCAGAAGAACAGAAGCAGCAGAAGCATGAAGACATCGAAATCGGTGGCTGAAGACTCCTGTCTTCACTTAAGGTAGCGCACAGCACTACAGCTGTGCGCCATTGCTCCCACAGCACACCGCACACTCCGGTCACTGTAGGGCGCAGGGGGGGGGGGGGGGGCGCCCTGGGCAGCAATTAAGTACCTTTTTGGCAAAAAGAGACATATATATATACAGTCTGGGACTGTATATATGCCGGAGCCCCCGCCATTTTTTACACATTAAAGTGGGACAGAAGCCCGCCGCTGAGGGGGCGGGGCCTTCTTCCTCAGCACACCAGCGCCATTTTTTCTTCACAGTTCCGCTTTCCCCTGCAGAAGCACGATAGAGAGGGTGAAAAAGAGAGGGGGGGGCACATAAATTTGGCGTAAAAACAATATATACAGCAGCTACTGGGTAAACACTAAGTTACTGTGTGGTTCCTGGGTCATATAGCGCTGGGGTGTGTGCTGGCATACTCTCTCTCTGTCTCTCCAAAGGGCCTTGTGGGGGAACTGTCTTCAAATAGAGCATCCCCTGTGTGTGTGGTGTGTCTGTACGTGTGTCGACATGTCTGAGGTAAAAGGCTCCCCTAAGGAGGAGATAGAGCAAATATGTGTGTGAGAGGGTGTCTCAGTCGACAACGCCGACACCTGTTTGGATATGTGTAAGTGCTGAGGTGAAATTTATTGCACAAGAGATTAGAGAACAGACAGGAAATCTACCCATGTCTGTCCCTATGTCACAGAGACCTTCAGAGTCTCACAATGCTCACTATCCAAAATAATAAACACTGATATCGACACGGAGTTTGACTCCAGTGTCGACTACAATAATGCAAAGTTACAGCCAAAATGGCTGAAAGGTATTCAGTATATGATTATTGTAATAAAAGATGATTTGCATATCACTGACTCATTTGTCCCTGACACAAGGGTACACATGTTAAGGGGAAGAAAGCTGAGGTAAATTTCCCTCCTCTCATGAGGAAAAAGAGCGGGAATCTCCAGACAAGAGACTGCAGCTTCCCACAAGAAATTCTCAGGCAGTATCCTTTCCCCACTAGGGCCAGGATGTGATGGGAATCTTCCCCTAGGGTGTCACGTTTGCACAGAAGGTAGCACTAGCTATTCTCAGGGATCCTGCAGATAGCGTGCACATTCTAGTACACTACTCAGACCGCTGATTGTGTCGGCATGGGTTTATAGCACTGTGGCAGCGTGGACAGGTACCTTATCAGCAGAGATTGAGACCCTAGTATGTATGTATGTATGTATGTATGTTATATATTTCTCTGACGTCCTAGTGGATGCTGGGGACTCCGTAAGGACCATGGGGAATAGACAGACTCCGCAGGAGACTGGGCACTCTTTAAGAAAGATTTGGTACTATCTGGTGTGCACTGGCTCCTCCCTCCATGCCCCTCCTCCAGACCTCAGTTAGATTTCTGTGCCCGGCCCGAGCTGGTTGCACACTAGGAGCTCTCCTGAGCTTCTAGAAAGAAAGTTTAAATTAGGTTTTTTATTTTACAGTGAGACCTGCTGGCAACAGGCTCACTGCATCGAGGGACTAAGGGGAGAAGAAGCGAACCTACCTGCTTGCAGCTAGCTTGGGCTTCTTAGGCTACTGGACACCATTAGCTCCAGAGGGATCGACCGCAGGACCCGTCCTTGGTGTTCGTTCCCGGAGCCGCGCCGCCGTCCCCCTTACAGAGCCAGAAGCATGAAGATGGTCCGGAAAATCGGCGGCAGAAGACTTCAGTCTTCACCAAGGTAGCGCACAGCACTGCAGCTGTGTGCCATTGCTCCTCATACACACTTCACACTCCGGTCACTGAGGGTGCAGGGCGCTGGGGGGGGGCGCCCTGAGCAGCAATAATATCACCTTGGCTGGCAAAATAACCACAATATATAGCCCCAGAGGCTATATATGTGGTAATTACCCCTGCCAGAATACAGAAAAAAGCGGGAGAAAAGGCCGCCGAAAAAGGGACGGAGCCATCTCCCTCAGCACACTGGCGCCATTATTCCCTCACAGTTCCGCTGGAAGGAAGCTCCCTGACTCTCCCCTGCAGTCTACACTACAGAAAGGGTAAAAAAGAGAGGGGGGCACTAAATTGGGGCGCAGTTTAATACAATAAGCAGCTATAAAGGGTCATAATTCAGTTAGTCCCTGTATTATTATAGCGCTCTGGTGTGTGCTGGCATACTCTCTCTCTGTCTCCCCAAAGGGCTTTTGTGGGGTCCTGTCTCCTTTAAGAGCATTCCCTGTGTGTGCGCGGTGTGTCGGTACGGCTGTGTCGACATGTTTGATGAGGAGACTTATGTTGAGGCGGAGCAGATGCCTATAAATGTGTTGTCACCCCCTGCGGGGCAGACACCTGAGTGGATGGACTTATGGAAGGAATTACGTGCAAGTGTCGACTCCTTACATAAAAAAAATTTGACGACATGCCAAATGCGGGACAGCCGGCTTCTCAGCTCGTGCCTGCCCAGACGTTTCAAAGGCCGTCAGGGGCCCTGAAACGACCACTACCTCAGATGGCAGACACAGATGTCGACACAGATACTGATGCAAGTGTCGACGACGATGAGTCAAATTTAATGTCCACTAGGGCCATTTGTGGCATGATTGAGGCAATGATAGAGGTATTACACCTTTCTGATATAAACCCAGGTACCTCAAAAAAGGGTATTATGTTTGGGGAGAAAAAACTACCAATAGTTTTTCCCCCATCTGAGGAATTGAATGAAGTGTGTGAAGAAGCGTGGGCTTTCCCTGATAAGAAATTGGTGATTTCAAAAAAATTACTAATGGCGTTCCCTTTCTCGCCAGAGGATAGGTCACGTTGGGAAACTCCCCCTAGGGTGGATAAAGCGCTCACACGTTTGTCTAAAAAGGTGGCACTACCGTCTCCGGATACGGCCGCCCTAAAGGAACCTGCTGATAGAAAGCAGGAGGCTATCCTAAAATCTATATACACACACACTGGTGTTATCCTGAGACCAGCTATTGCTTCAGCCTGGATGTGCAGTGCTGCTGCTGCTTGGTCAGATTCCATGTCGGAAAATATTGACACCCTAGACAGAGACACTATATTGCTAACCATAGAGCATATAAAAGACTCAGTCTTGTACATGAGAGATGCACAGAGGGAGATCTGCCGGCTGGCATCTAGAATAAGTGCATTGTCCATTTCTGCTAGGAGAGGCTTATGGACTCGGCAGTGGACAGGAGATGCAGATTCTAAAAGGCACATGGTAGTTTTGCCTTTATAAGGGTGAGGAGTTATTCGGGGACGGTCTCTCAGACCTTGTTTCCACAGCAACAGCTGGGAAGTCTGCATTTTTGCCCCATGTTCCCTCACAGCCTAAGAAAGCACCGTATTACCAAGTACAGTCCTTTCGACCCCAGAAAAACAGGCGGGGAAAAGGCGGGTCCTTTCTGTCTAGAGGCAGAGGAAGGGGGAAAAAGCTGCAACACACAGCAGGTTCCCAGGACCAAAAGTCCTCCCCCGCTTCTTCCAAATCCGCCGCATGACGGTGGGGCTCCACAGGCGGAGCCAGGTACGGCGGGGGGCCGCCTCAAGAATTTCAGCGATCAGTGGGCTCGCTCACGGGTGGATCCCTGGATCCTTCAAGTAGTATCTCAGGGGTACAAGCTGGAATTCGAGGCGCCTCCCCCCCACCGTTTCCTCAAATCGGCCTTACCGACGACTCCCTCGGGCAGGGAGGCTGTGCTAGAGGCCATTCACAAGCTGTATTCCCAGCATGTGATAGTCAAGGTACCCCTACTTCAACAAGGCCGGGGCTACTATTCCACACTGTTTGTGGTACCGAAACCAGACGGTTCGGTGAGACCCATTTTAAATTTGAAATCCTTGAACACTTACATAACAAAATTCAAGTTCAAGATGGAATCGCTCAGGGCGGTTATTGCAAGCCTGGACGAGGGGGATTACATGGTATCCCTGGACATCAAGGATGCTTACCTGCATGTCCCCATTTACCTTCCTCACCAGGAGTACCTCAGATTTGTGGTACAGGATTGCCATTACCAATTCCAGACACTACCGTTTGGACTGTAGAAGATGTAAGATTGGAATAGGATCGATAATTTCATTAAGCGCATAGAGTGAAAGCAAATATTAACAATATTGAATCACTTTTCTATTCAGAAACAAGTGAAGGTTTTTATATTTAGCGTACCCCCACTCACGCTGTTCGTGGGTATATAAAATACATCAAGGTATCTTTGTTCTTCTTAAACACGCAATCTAGATGTTCACAGTATCCAATATCGAAGACGTAAAACTGGGTATCGTACCCCAACTCACACAGCTGTGGGAATATGGACTCCTATCGAGGTTTCTTTTCCCTCTTATTCCAAAGGCCGGTTCCTGACGTACACTTCTGTCTCAGGATCGCCTCGTATGCAAGGGAAGAAATAACAACAAACAATGTGTGGTATTTTCTACACCTAGTTGGGATTTTGTCTGTGATATTGTTCTCATATGGACATACACCCAAAATGATCCACCATGTGTTAGGTCATCAGTTCTACACCATTACGTAAAGGGCCCTCCACCGATCTTTAAAATTAGGTTGCGTACCCCAACTCACACAGCAATCAGTGGGGTGACTCCTATAAAGGTATCTTTATGGTGTTTCAGAAAAAATCTTTTATGGGCGTACCCCAACTCACAGGTAAGTAGACAACGTCTTTCTCATCAAGGTATCTTGTCTTGACAAAGGTCTAAGGACCGAAACGCGTCGACAGACTGTGTGAGTAGCCTCTTTTTTAACAGTGACGGACCTTTTTTATGTTTGATGTATTTTTTTTGTAATTTTTAAAGACTTTTATGGAATTATCCCACCATTATATCTAATGGTGGTGGGACTGCTTTGTATGTTCCTTTGAGGAAATAAATTGTTAAACCTTTTTGGAGACTACAAGCCTCTCAGTTTCTACTGTTGAACCTGCTGCATGTGAGGACACAGTAAAGATACCTTGATGAGAAATTTTAAAGATCGGTGGAGGGCCCTTTACGTAATGGTGTAGAACTGATGACCTAACACATGGTGGATCATTTTGGGTGTATGTCCATATGAGAACAATATCACAGACAAAATCCCAACTAGGTGTAGAAAATACCACACATTGTTTGTTGTTATTTCTTCCCTTGCATACGAGGCGATCCTGAGACAGAAGTGTACGTCAGGAACCGGCCTTTGGAATAAGAGGGAAAAGAAACCTCGATAGGAGTCCATATTCCCACAGCTGTGTGAGTTGGGGTACGATACCCAGTTTTACGTCTTCGATATTGGATACTGTGAACATCTAGATTGCGTGTTTAAGAAGAACAAAGATACCTTGATGTATTTTATATACCCACGAACAGCGTGAGTGGGGGTACGCTAAATATAAAAACCTTCACTTGTTTCTGAATAGAAAAGTGATTCAATATTGTTAATATTTGCTTTCACTCTATGCGCTTAATGAAATTATCGATCCTATTCCAATCTTGCATCTTCTACTAACAATAATTTGGATTAGGGGTGATATCCAATTGGATTGATATTTTCTATAAGCAGCATTTCTCCTGCGCCAAAGTGTGTGATCTACAAGAAAAACAATTTTTGCACTACCGTTTGGTAAACACCCTCGGTGCCGTGGACAGTCCAAAGTAATGGCAGAAATGATGATACTCCTTCGAAAAAAGGGAGTTTTAATTATCCCGTACTTGGACGATCTCCTTGTAAAGGCGAGGTCCAGGGAGCAGTTACTGGTCAGAGTAGCACTATCTCGGGAAGTGCTACAACAGCATGGCTGGGTTGTAAACATTCCAAAGTCACAACTGGTTCCTTCCACTCGCTTACTGTTCCTGGGGATGATTTTGGACACAGAACTGAAAAAAGTGTTTCTCCCGCAGGAGAAAGCCAAGGAGCTGTCATCTCTAGTCAGAGACCTCCGAAAACCGAAACGGGTATCGGTGCATCACTGCACGCGAGTCCTGGGAAAAATGGTGGCTTCATACGAAGCAATTCCATTCGGCAGGTTCCATGCGAGGACCTTCCAGTGGGACCTCTTGGACAAGTGGTCGGGATCGCATCTTCAGATGCATCAACTGATAACCCTGTCTCCAAGGACCAGGGTGTCTCTACTGTGGTGGCTGCAGAGTGCTCATCTTCTAGAGGGCCGCAGATTCGGCATACAGGACTGGGTCCTGGTGACCACGGATGCCAGCCTTCGAGGCTGGGGAGCAGTCACACAGGGAAGAAACTTCCAAGGACTATGGTCAAGTCAGGAGACTTCCCTACACATAAATATTCTGGAACTGAGGGCCATTTACAATACCCTAAGTCAGGCAAAACCCTTGCTTCAAAACCAGCCGGTACTGATCCAGTCAGACAACATCACGGCAGTCGCCCATGTGAACCGACCGGGCGGCACAAGAAGCAGGATGGCGATGGCAGAAGCCACAAGGATTCTCCGATGGGCGGAAAATCAAGCACTAGCACTGTCAGCAGTGTTCATTCCGGGAGTGGACAACTGGGAAGCAGACTTCCTCAGCAGACACGACCTACACCCGGGAGAGTGGGGACTTCATCCAGAAGTCTTCCTACTGTTGGTAAACCGTTGGGAAAGGCCACAGGTGGACATGATGGCGTCCCGCCTCAACAAAAAGCTAAAGAGATATTGCGCCAGGTCAAGGGACCCTCAGGCGATAGCTGTGGACGCTCTAGTGACACCGTGGGTGTACCAGTCGGTTTATGTGTTCCCTCCTCTTCCTCTCATACCAAAGGTACTGAGAATAATAAGAAGGCGAGGAGTAAGAACTATACTCGTGGTTCCGGATTGGCCAAGAAGGGCTTGGTAACCAGAACTTCAAGAAATGATATCAGAGGACCCATGGCCTCTACCGCTCAGACAGGATCTGCTACAGCAGGGGCCCTGTCTGTTCCAAGACTTACCGCGGCTGCGTTTGACGGCATGGCGGTTGAATTCCGGATCCTAAAGGAAAAGGGCATTCCGGAGGAAGTCATTCCTACGCTGATAAAAGCCAGGAAAGAAGTAACCGCGAACCATTATCACCGTATTTGGCGAAAATATGTTGCGTGGTGTGAGGCCAGGAAGGCCCCAACAGAGGAATTTCAGCTGGGTCGGTTTCTGCACTTCCTACAGTCGGGAGTGACTATGGGCCTAAAATTGGGTTCCATTAGGGTCCAGATTTCGGCCCTGTTGATTTTCTTCCAGAAAGAACTGGCTTCACTGCCTGAAGTTCAGACTTTTGTAAAGGGAGTGCTTCATATTCAGCCCCCTTTTGTGCCTCCCGTGGCACCTTGGGATCTCAATGTGGTGTTGAGTTTCCTAAAATCACATTGGTTTGAACCACTTAAAACTGTGGATCTGAAATATCTCACGTGGAAAGTGGTCATGTTATTGGCCTTGGCTTTGGCCAGGCGTGTGTCAGAATTGGCGGCTTTGTCTTGTAAAAGCCCTTATCTGATTTTTCATATGGATAGGGCAGAATTGAGGACTCGTCCCCAGTTTCTCCCTAAGGTGGTATCTGCTTTTCACTTGAACCAACCTATTGTGGTGCCTGCGGCTACTAGGGACTTGGAGGATTCCAAGTAACTGGATGTAGTCAGGGCCTTGAAACTTTGTTTCCAGGACGGCTGGAGTCAGGAAGACTGACTCGCTTTTTGTCCTGTATGCACCCAACAAGATAGGTGCTCCTGCTTCTAAGCAGACTATTGCTCGCTGGATTTGTAGCACAATTCAGCTGGCGCATTCTGCGGCTGGATTGCCGCATCCTAAATCAGTAAAAGCCCATTCCACGAGGAAAGTGGGCTCATCTTGGGCGGCTGCCCGAGGGGTCTCGGCTTTACAACTTTGCCGAGCTGCAACTTGGTCAGGGGCAAACACGTTTGCTAAATTCTTCAAATTTGATACCCTGGCTGAGGAGGACCTTCAGTTCTCTTATTTGGTGCTGCAGAGTCATCCGCACTCTCCCGCCCGTTTGGGAGCTTTGGTATAATCCCCATGGTCCTTACGGAGTCCCCAGCATCCACTAGGACGTCAGAGAAAATAAGATTTTACTCACCGGTAAATCTATTTCTCGTAGTCCGTAGTGGATGCTGGGCGCCCATCCCAAGTGCGGATTGTCTGCAATACTTGTATATAGTTATTGCCTAACTAAAGGGTTATTGTTGAGCCATCTGTTGAGAGGCTCTGTTATATTTCATACTGTTAACTGGGTATAGTATCACGAGTTATACGGTGTGATTGGTGTTGCTGGTATGAGTCTTACCCGGGATTCAAAATCCTTCCTTATTGTGTCAGCTCTTCTGGGCACAGTATCCTAACTGAGGTCTGGAGGAGGGGCATGGAGGGAGGAGCCAGTGCACACCAGATAGTACCAAATCTTTCTTATAGAGTGCCCAGTCTCCTGCGGAGCCCGTCTGTTCCCCATGGTCCTTACGGAGTCCCCAGCATCCACTACGGACTACGAGAAATAGATTTACCGGTGAGTAAAATCTTATTTTATATATATATATATATATATATATATATATATATATATATATATATATATATATATATATATATATATATATATATTTAAAGATGCTGTCTTAAGAGATGGGTGTATATGTATATATAAAACATGCCCAAAGAGACATGAGTATACTGGGTCCTAGCTTTGACTCTGTCGATTTCTGCTTGACGTGTCCTGTAGAATGTGCAATGGACAGATGATGCCGACTTAAGAGGCATATGGAAGGCTGAGGATTGTGTGGAGAAGGGTTCTCGGACCTGGTCTCCACAGCTATAGCTGGTAATTCTGATATTTTGCCTTATATTCCTGCACAGCCTAGGAAAGCACGACATTATCAAATGCAGCCTTTCGAATAAAGAAACAAGAAAGTCCGAGGTGCGTCCTTGCTTGCCAGAGGCGGGGGCAGAGGAAAGAAGCTGCACAACACAGCTAGTTCCCAGGAACAGAAGTCCTCCCCGGCCTCTACAAAGATCCACCGCATGTCGCTGGGGCTCCACAGGCGGAGCTAGGCCCGGTGGGGGCACGCCTTCGTAAGTTCAGCCACAAGTGGGTTCACTCCCTGTTAGATCCCTGGGCAATAGAGATTGTGTCTCAGGGATACAAGCTGGACTTTGAGAAGATGCCCCCTCACCGACGGCCCTGCCGGCTTCCCCCCACGAGAGGGAAACAGTGTTAACTGCAATTCACAAATTGTATCTTCAACAGGTGGTGGTCAAGGTTCCCCTCCTTCAACAAGGAGGGGGTTATTATTCGACCATGTTGTAGTCCCGAAACCAGACTGTTCGGTTGGACCCATATTGAATTTAAAATCCCTGAACATATACCTGAAAAGGTTCAAGTTCAAGATGGAATCGCTAAGAGCGGTTATTGCAAGCCTGACTCGGGACATAAAGGATGCATACCTTCATGTCCCCATTTATCCACCTCATTAGGCGTACCTCAGAATTGCGGTACGGGATTGTCATTACCAATTTCAGACGTTGCCGTTTGGTCTCTCCACGGCCTTGAGAATAATCGCCAAAGTGATGGCGGAAATGGTGCTCCTGCGGAAGCAAGGTGTCACTATTATCACGTACTTGGACGATCTCCTCATAAAAGCGAGATCAAGAGAGCAGTTGCTGAACAGCGTATCACTTTCTCTGGAAGTGTAACGGCAACACGGCTGGATTCTATATATTCCAAAGTCGCAGTTGGTTCTTACAGCTCATCTGCCTCTCCTAGGCATGATCTTAGACACAGACCAGAAAAGGGTTTATCTCCCGATAGAGAGAGCTCAGGAGCTCGTGACACTGGTCAGGAATCTATTAAAACCAAAACAGGGGTCAGTGCATCACTGCACTCGAGTCCTAGGAAGGAGGGTGGCATCATACGAGGCCATTCCCTTCGGCAGGTTCCATACGAGGACCTTCCAATGGGACTTACTGGACAAGTGGTCCGGATCACATCTTCAGATGCATCGGTTAATCACCCTATCCCCCAGAGCCAGGGTGTCTCTCCTGTGGTGGCTGCAGAGTGCTCACCTTCTCGAAGGTCGCAGATTCGGCATTCAGGACTGGGTCCTGGTGACAACGGATGCAAGCCTCCGAGGGTGGGGGGCAGTCACACAGGGAAGAAATTTCCAAGGGCTGTGGTCAAGGCAGGAAACTTGCCTTCACATCAATATCCTGGAACTAAGGGCCATATACAATGCCCTAAGTCAAGCGGAGACCCTGCTTCGCGACCAACTGGTTCTGATTCAGTCAGACAATATCACCGCAGTGGCTCATGTAAACCGCCTAGGCGGCACAAGGAGCAGGGTGGCGATGGTAGAAGCCACCAGAATTCTTCGCTGGGCGGAGAATCACGTAAGCGCACTGTCAGCAGTGTTCATTCCGGGAGTGGACAACTGGGAAGCAGACTTCCTCAGCAGGCACGACCTCCACCCGGGAGAGTGGGGACTTCATCAAGAAGTCTTCACGCAGCTTGTAGGTCGGTGGGAACTGCCACAGGTGGACATGATGGCATCCCGCCTCAACAAAAAGCTACAGAGGTATTGCGCCTGGTCAAGAGACTCTCAGGCGATAGCTGTAGACGCACTGGTGACACCGTGGATGTTCCAGTCGGTTTATGTGTTTCCTCCTCTTCCTCTCTTACCCAAGGTGCTGAGAATCATAAGGAAAAGAGGAGTGAGAACAATACTTCCAGAGCTGCAAGAAATGCTCACAAAGGACCCATGGCCTCTGCCTCTAGGGCAGGATCTGTTGCAGCAGGGACCTTGTATGTTCCAAGACTTACCGCGGCTGCGTTTGACGGCATGGCGGTTGGACGCCGGATCCTAGTAGAAAAGAGGGATTCCGGATGAGGTTATACCTACGCTGATAAGGGCTAGGAAGGACGTGACGGCTAAACATTATCACCGTATACGGCGAAAATATGTTGCTGGGTATGAGGCCAGGAATGCCTCTACAGAGGAAGTCCAGCTGGGCCGTTTCCTTCACTTCCTACAGTCGGGAGTGACTTTGGGTCTAGAATTGGGGTCCATTAAGGTCCAGATTTCGGCCCGATCCATTTTCTTTCATACAAAAACTAGCTTCTCTACCTGAAGTTCAGACGTTTGTAAAGGGAGTGCTGCATATTCACCCCTTTTTCTCTGACGTCCTAGTGGATGCTGGGACTCCGTCAGGACCATGGGGAATAGCGGCTCCGCAGGAGACAGGGCACAAAATTTAAAAGTTTGACCACTAGGTGGTGTGTACTGGCTCCTCCCCCTATGACCCTCCTCCAAGCCTCAGTTAGGTTTTTGTGCCTGTCCGAGCAGGGTGCAATCTAGGTGGCTCTCCTAAAGAGCTGCTTAGAAAAAGTTTGTTAGGTTTTTTATTTTCAGTGAGTCCTGCTGGCAACAGGCTCACTGCAACGAGGGACTTAGGGGAGAAGAAGTGAACTCACCTGCGTGCAGGATGGATTTGCTTCTTAGGCTACTGGACACTAGCTCCAGAGGGACGATCACAGGTACAGCCTGGATGGGTCACCGGAGCCGCGCCGCCGACCCCCTTGCAGATGCCGAATAGAGAAGAGGTCCAGAAACCGGCGGCAGAAGACGTCTCAGTCTTCATGAGGTAGCGCACAGCACTGCAGCTGTGCGCCATTGCTCTCCGCACACTTCACACCAGCGGTCACTGAGGGTGCAGGGCGCTGGGGGGGGCGCCCTGGGCAGCAATGTAATATACCTATTCTGGCTAAAATATATCACATATAGCCCCTGGGGCTATATGGATGTATTTAACCCCTGCCAGGTTCCAAAAAAACCGGGAGAAGAAGCCCGCCGAAAAGGGGGCGGGGCCTATAATCCTCAGCACACAGCGCCATTTTCCTGCCCAGCTCCGCTGCGAGGAAGGCTCCCAGGACTCTCCCCTGCACTGCAGTACAGAAACAGGGTAAAAACAGAGAGGGGGGGCACTTATTGGCGATATTTATAATATTTGAGCTGCTATAAAGGGAACACACTTATTAAGGTTGTCCCTATATATATTTATAGCGCTTGGGTGTGTGCTGGCAAACTCTCCCTCTGTCTCCCCAAAGGGCTAGTGGGGTACTGTCTTCTATCAGAGCATTCCCTGTGTGTCTGCTGTGTGTCGGTACGTGTGTGTCGACATGTATGAGGACGATGTTGGCGTGGAGGCGGAGCAATTGCCTGTAATGGTGATGTCACCCCCTAGGGAGTCGACACCAGAATGGATGGCTTTGTTTATGGAATTACGGGATAGTGTCAGCACGCTACAAAAGTCGGTTGACGACATGAGACAGCCGGCAAACCAGTTAGTACCTGTCCAGGCGTCTCAGACACCGTCAGGGGCTGTAAAACGCCCTTTACCTCAGTCGGTCGACACAGACCCAGACACTGACACTGAATCCAGTGTCGACGGTGAAGAAACAAACGTATTTTCCTTTAGGGCCACACGTTATATGATCACGGCAATAAAGGAGGCTTTGCATATCTCTGATACTGCAAGTACCACAAAAAGGGGTATTATGTGGGGTCTGAAAAAACTACCTGTAGTTTTTCCTGAATCAGAGGAATTGAATGACGTGTGTGATGAAGCGTGGGTTACCCCTGATAAAAAACTGCTAATTTCAAAGAAGTTATTGGCATTATACCCTTTCCCGCCAGAGGTTAGGGCGCGCTGGGAAACACCCCCTAGGGTGGACAAGGCGCTCACACGTTTATCCAAACAAGTGGCGTTACAGTCTCCTGATACGGCCGCCCTCAAGGATCCAGCTGATAGGAGGCTGGAAAATACTCTAAAAAGTATATACACACATACTGGTGTTATACTGCGACCAGCAATCGCCTCAGCCTGGATGTGCAGTGCTGGGGTGGCTTGGTCGGATTCCCTGACTGAAAATATTGATACACTGGATAGGGACAGTATTTTATTGACTATAGAGTAGTTAAAGGATGCGTTCCTTTATATGCGAGATGCACAGAGAGATATCTGCACTCTGGCATCAAGAGTAAGTGCGATGTCCATATCTGCCAGAAGAAGTCTATGGACACGACAGTGGTCAGGCGATGCGGATTCCAAACGGCATATGGAAGTATTGCCGTATAAAGGAGAGGAATTATTTGGGGTCGGTCTATCGCATTTGGTAGCCACGGCAACAGCCGGGAAGACCACCTTTTTACCTCAAGTCCCCTCCCAACAGAAAAAGCCGCAGTCTTTTCAGCCGCTGTCCTTTCGTTCCTATAAGAACAAGCGAGCAAAAGGACATTCATATTTGCCCCGAGGCAAAGGAAAGGGTAAGAGACTGCACCAAGCAGCCCCTTCCCAGGAGCAGAAGTCCTCCCCGGCTTCTGCAAAGGCCTCAGCATGACGCTGGGACCTTACAAGCGGACTCAGGGGCGGTGGGGGGTCGCCTCAAGAATTTCAGCGCACAGTGGGCTCACTCGCAGGTGGACCCCTGGATCCTGCAGGTAGTATCTCAGGGTTACAGGTTGGAATTCGAGAAGTCTCCCCCTCGCCGGTTCCTAAAGTCTGCTTTGCCAACGTCTCCCTCCGACAGGGCGACGGTATTGGAAGCCATTCACAAGCTGTATTCTCAGCAGGTGATAGTCAAGGTACCCCTTCTACAACAGGGAAAGGGGTATTACTCCACGCTATTTGTGGTACCGAAGCCTGACGGCTCGGTAAGACCTATTCTAAATCTGAAATCTCTGAACCTGTACATACAAAAATTCAAGTTCAAGATGGAGTCACTCAGAGCAGTGATAGCGAATCTGGAAGAGGGGGATTTTATGGTGTCCTTGGACATCAAGGTTGCTTACCTTCATGTCCCAATTTGCCCTTCACACCAAGGGTACCTCAGGTTCGTGGTACAAAACTGTCCTTATCAGTTTCAGACGCTGCAGTTTCGATTGTCCACGGCACCTCGGGTCTTTACCAAGGTAATGGCCGAAATGATGATTCTTCTTCGAAGAGAAGGCGTATTAATTATCCCTTACTTGGACGATCTCCTGATAAGGGCAAGATCCAGAGAACAGCTGGAGGTCGGAGTAGCACTAACTCAAGTAGTGCACGGGTGGATTCTGAATTTTCCAAAATCCCAACTGATCCCGACGACACGTCTGCTGTTCCTAGGGATGATTCTGGACACTGTTCAGAAAAAGGTATTTCTTCCGGAGGAGAAAGCCAGGGAGTTATCCGAACTAGTCAGGAACCTCCTAAAACCAGGGACAGTGTCTGTGCATCAATGCACAAGAGTCCTGGGAAAAATGGTGGCTTCTTACGAAGCGATTCCATTCGGCAGATTCCATGCACAAATTTTTCAGTGGGATCTGCTAGACAAATGGTCCGGATCGCATCTGCAGATGCATCAGCGGATAAAATTGTCGACAAGGACAAGGGTCTCTCTGCTATGGTGGTTGCAGAGTACTCATCTGTTAGAGGGCCGCAGATTCGGCATATAGAACTGGGTCCTAGTGACCACGGATGCCAGCCTGAGAGGCTGGGGAGCGGTCACACGAGGAAGAAACTTCCAGGGCGTGTGGTCAAGCCTGGAAACGTCTCTTCACATAAATATACTGGAGCTAAGAGCAATCTACAATGCTCTAAGCCTGGCAAAACCGCTGCTTCAGGGTCAGCCGGTGTTGATCCAGTCGGACAACATCACGGCAGTCGCCCACGTAAACAGACAGGGCGGCACAAGAAGCAGGAGGGCAATGGCAGAAGCTGCAAGGATTCTTCGCTGGGCGGAAGATCATGTGATAGCACTGTCAGCAGTGTTCATTCCGGGAGTGGACAACTGGGAAGCAGACTTCCTCAGCAGACACGATCTTCACCCGGGAGAGTGGGGACTTCATCCAGAAGTCTTCCACATGATTGTGGTCCATTGGGAAAGACCAATGGTGGACATGATGGCGTCCCGCCTCAACAAAAAACTGGACAGGTATTGCGCCAGGTCAAGAGACCCTCAGGCAATAGCTGTGGACGCTCTGGTAACACCATGGGTGTACCAGTCAGTGTATGTGTTCCCTCCTCTGCCTCTCATACCCAAGGTACTGAGAATTATACGGCAAAGGGGAGTAAGAACGATACTCGTGGCTCCGGACTGGCCAAGAAGGACTTGGTACCCGGAACTTCAGGAGATGCTCACGGAAGATCCGTGGCCTCTACCTCTAAGAAGGGACCTGCTTCAGCAGGGACCGTGTCTATTCCAAGACTTACCGCGGCTGCGTTTGACGGCATGGCGGTTGAACGCCGGATCCTAAGGGAAAAAGGCATTCCGGAAGAGGTCATCCCTACCCTGGTCAAAGCCAGGAAGGAGGTGACTGCACAACATTATCACCGCATTTGGAGAAAATATGTTGCATGGTGTGAGGCCAGGAAGGCCCCGACAGAGGAATTTTAACTGGGTCGATTCCTACATTTCCTGCAAACAGGATTATCTATGGGCCTCAAATTAGGGTCCATTAAGGTTCAAATTTCGGCCCTGTCGATATTCTTCCAGAAAGAATTGGCTTCAGTTCCTGAAGTCCAGACTTTTGTAAAAGGAGTACTACATATACAGCCCCCGGTTGTGCCCCCAGTGGCACCGTGGGATCTCAATGTAGTTTTGGATTTTCTCAAATCCCATTGGTTTGAGCCACTCAAATCGGTAGATTTGAAATATCTTACATGGAAAGTAACCATGCTACTGGCTCTGGCTTCAGCCAGGAGAGTGTCAGAATTGGCAGCTTTATCATATAAAAGCCCATATCTGATTTTCCATTCGGACAGGGCAGAATTGAGGACGCGTCCTCATTTTCTGCCTAAGGTGGTATCAGCGTTTCACCTGAACCAGCCTATTGTGGTGCCTGCGGCTGCTAGCGATTTGGAGGATTCCAAGTTGCTGGACGTTGTCAGAGCATTGAAAATATATATTTCAAGGACGGCTGGAGTCAGAAAATCTGACTCTCTGTTTATACTATATGCACCCAACAAGCTGGGTGCTCCTGCTTCTAAGCAGACGATTGCTCGTTGGATTTGTAGCACAATTCAACTGGCACATTCTGTGGCAGGCTTGCCACAGCCTAAATCTGTCAAGGCCCACTCCACAAGGAAGGTGGGCTCATCTTGGGCGGCTGCCCGAGGGGTCTCGGCATTACAACTCTGCCGAGCAGCTACGTGGTCAGGGGAGAACACGTTTGTAAAATTCTACAAATTTGATACCCTGGCTAAGGAGGACCTGGAGTTCTCTCATTCGGTGCTGCAGAGTCATCCGCACTCTCCCGCCCGTTTGGGAGCTTTGGTATAATCCCCATGGTCCTGACGGAGTCCCAGCATCCACTAGGACGTCAGAGAAAATAAGATTTTACTTACCGATCTATTTCTCGTAGTCCGTAGTGGATGCTGGGCGCCCATCCCAAGTGCGGATTGTCTGCAATACTTGTACATAGTTATTGTTACAAAAAAATCGGGTTGTTTATTGTTGTGAGCCATCTTTTAGAGGCTCCTACGTTATCATACTGTTAACTGGGTTCAGATCACAAGTTGTACGGTGTGATTGGTGTGGCTGGTTTGAGTCTTACCCGGGATTCAAAATCCTTCCTTATTGTGTACGCTCGTCCGGGCACAGTATCCTAACTGAGGCTTGGAGGAGGGTCATAGGGGGAGGAGCCAGTACACACCACCTAGTGGTCAAACTTTTTTAAATTTTGTGCCCTGTCTCTTGCGGAGCCGCTATTCCCCATGGTCCTGACGGAGTCCCAGCATCCACTACGGACTACGAGAAATAGATTTATCGGTAAGTAAAATCTTATTTTTTGTGGCACCTTGGGATCTTAACGTGGTGTTGAGTTTCCTGAAATCTCACTGGTTTGAGCCGCTTAAGACCGTGGAGTTAAAATATCTCACGTGGAAAGTGGTCAAAAATTGGCGGCTTTGTCATGTAAAAGCCCCTATCTGGTTTTCCATATGGACAGGGCAGAATTACGGACTCGTCCGCAATTTCTGCCAGAGGTGGTGTCATCTTTTCATGTGAACCAACCTATTGTGGTGCCTGCGGCTACTCGTGACTTGGAGGATTCCAAGTTACTAGATGTGGTCATGGCTTTGAAGATCTATGTAGCCAGGACGGCTGGAGTTAGGAAAACTGACTCGCTGTCTATCCTGTATGCTCCCAACAAGCTGGGTGCTCCTGCTTCAAAGCAAACCATTGCTCGCTGGATCTGTAATACGATTCAGCAGGCTCATTCTGCGGCTGGATTGCCGCATCCAAAATCTGTGAAAGCCCATTCCACAAGGAAAGTGGGCTCTTCTTGGGCGGCTGCCCGAGGGGTCTCGGCATTACAGCTTTGCCGAGCAGCTACTTGGTCGGGTTCAAACACATTTGCTAAGTTCTACAAGTTTGATACCCTGGCTGAGGAGGACCTTGTGTTTGCCCATTCGGTGCTGCAGAGTCATCCGCACTCTCCCGCCCGTTTGGGAGCTTTGGTATAATCCCCATGGTCCTTACGGAGTCCCCAGCATCCACTAGGACGTTAGAAAAAATAAGATTTTTCTCACCGGTAAATCTATTTCTCGTAGTCCGTAGTGGATGCTGGGCTCCCGTCCCAAGTGCGGACTTTCTGCAATACGTGTATATAGTTATTGCTTAATAAAGGGTTAGGTTATGTTGGCATCCATTGTTGATGCTCTGTTGTTGTTCATACTGTTGACTTGGTAAGTTTATCATAAGTTATACGGTGTGATTGGTGTGGCTGGTATGAGTCTTACCCTGGATTCCAAAATCCTTTTCCTTATAATGTCAGCTCTTCTGGGTACAGTTTCCTTAACTGAGGTCTGGAGGAGGGGCATAGAGGGAGGAGCCAGTGCACACCAGTAGTACTAAATCTTTCTTTAGAGTGCCCAGTCTCCTGCGGAGCCCGTCTATTCCCCATGGTCCTTACGGAGTCCCCAGCATGGACTACGAGAAATAGATTTACCGGTGAGTAAAATCTTATTTTTTGTTATTTATGCTTTTTTTTAATGACTGTTTTCTGGGAAGATTCTGACGTTACCCCCTGGGTTGTTAAAGGAACTCCTGTACGGACTTCCTCTTTTTGAAGATTTCTTTCTTTGACCATCATCTTCGCCATCTCTGAGATGAAATGTGCTCTGTGGTTAATGGTAATTCTGTCTCTATTAGGGATTTCCACCATGTGCTTTTGGCTGGTTTCTGTTAGCATGTTGGTGTTTTCCTGATATTGTTGGACAGTCTGATTTATTTTTTGATCCAGAGATGTTGGATTCTGTTTCTGTAGTCTTAGAATTTTACAAATGAAGATTGTGCAAATGCCACCTCGCCAGGGAAATTATTACTATTGTTGAAGTAAAATGTTGCCAACAATTAAAGGTGATGTTATACTGTTTTTTCTTTTCTCATACGTCCTAGTAGATGCTGGGGTCACTTCAAGATCCATGGGGTATAGACGGGATCCGCAGGAGACATGGGCACTTTAAGACTTTCAAAGTGTGTGACCTGGCTCCTCTCTCTATGCCCCTCCTCCAGACTCCAGTTTAGATTCTGTGCCCAGTGAGACTGGATGCATTCTGAGGAGCTCTGAGTTTCTCTGAAAAAGACTTTTGTTAGGTTTTTTTATTTTCAGGGAGAACTGCTGGCAACAGTCTCCCTGCTTTGTGGGACTTAGGGGAGAGAAGTTAGACCTACTTCTAGTGAGTTTAAAGGCTCTGCTTCTTGGCTACAGGACACCATTGGCTCCTGAGAGTCTGTTCGCTAGGTACGCCTAGATGCTCGTACCCAGAGCCGGCCGTCACCCCCCTTGCAGAGCCAGAAGTCAGAAGACAGGTGAGTAGAAGAAGCAAAGAAGACTTCAGTGGTGGCTTCTGAGCTACTGCACAGCGATCGCACGCTGCGCGCCATGCTCCCACACACAGCGGCACTACAGGGTGCCCCCTGGGCAGCATATAAATCCTCATTCTGACACTGGCATGAGGGGACATTTGTGTCAAGGCACTGTCCTTTTCCCCGCCAGTATAAATATTTGTTGAATTGCGGGAAGGAAGCGTGCCATTACAGGGGCTGAGCTTCTTCCTCACAGCTCACACACACACACACACACACTGCTGACAACTGCAGGGTGCAGGGCGCAGGGGGGGCGTCCTGGGCAGCATAAAACTTAGTTTATGGCAAAAGGCACATTGTCCTACCCCCGCCAGTATAATTAACTATTTATTTAAGAGCGAGTGAAGCGCGCCAGTACGGGGGCGGGGCTTCTTCCTCACTAAGCCAGCACACTAATCCGCGCCTTTTTCTCCTCAAGAGAAACGCTGGTCCTCCCTTCACTACTGACATGTATCAGGGTGCAAAAACGGGGGTGGGGGGGTGGGGTGGGTGGGTATGTATATGGTGCTTGTATTATAATAATAAAAGCGCTGCAGGTCTGTTGTTCAATCATATGTTTCACAGATTGTGTGTGTGTGTGTGTGTGCTTGGTGCTGGGATGTGAGCTGGTTTTTCCTCTCTGTGTCCATCTGACAGAGGTCTGTTCCCTATAAGTCCCAGTGTGTCTGAGAGTGTGTGTGGTACACGTGTGTGACATGTCTGAGGCAGGGAGTTCCTCCCTGGAGGAAGCCATTGTAGGGACACAGAGTTGTAAGGTGGTGGCGATACCGGCACACCAAGAGCCTGCATGGGTGAAAGAAATACGTGGTAGTATGCATCATATCAATAGGAGATTAGATAAGGCTGTATCTTCTTCCATCTGCAGGCGATCCTCCCTGGGTCACAAAGTCCATTTACAAATGTTATGACTAATGCTACCGACACGGACTCTAAGTCCTGTGTCGACGATAGGGACTCCAGGGAAATAGATCTAATAAGAGTCCCTCCCACGAGCTTAATGTATTCTTTCCTGGCAGTCACTCCCTGTGTTAGATAGTGCACTGTCCAGGGTGACAAAGAAAGTAATTCTCCCTGCACCGGGCACGGCGTCACTAAAAGAGCCGGTAGACTGAAAGGTGAAAACTACATTAAAATCCATTTATGTTGCAAATGGTTCGCTGCTCAGACCCACTATTTTTTGCGTGTGGGTGAGTCGCGCTATTGAAAATGGTCAGAAGGCGTGTCATCAGAAATTGACACGATTGATTAAGATGAGATACTTCTTAAGTTAGGGAATATCAAAGACGCTGCCGCATACATGCTAGAGGCGATGAAAGATATTGGACTCTTGAGTTCACAAGCCGCTACCAGGGCAGTATCTGCTCGGTGGGTGTTGGGGATTCACCAGTGGAACGCGGATGCAGATACGAAAAGAAACATGGAGGCTCTCCCATATAAAGATGAGGCCTTATTTGGCGATGGCCTGTATGCGTTAGTCTCGGCGGCTACCACAGGTAAGTCGACATTTTTGCCCTCTGTGCCTGCACCTGCAAAATAGACCTATCACCCTCACATGCAGTCCTTTTCGGCCCAATAAATACATAGACGAGAGGTTCCCCCTTCTTTGCAGGTAGGGGAAAGGGAAAAAAGTCCACAGCGGCTTTAAGTTCCCAGGAGCAGAAGTCTACCCCTACTTCTGCCAAATCTTCAGCATGACGCTGGGGCTCCTTTGCGGGAGGCCGCTGGGGTGGGGGCACATCTCAAACTATTCAGCCAAGGTTGGATTCTGTCTGGCCTGGATCCCTGGGTGTTGCAAATAGTGTCCCAGGGATACAAGCTGGAGTTTCAAGACATTCCCCCATGCTGATTTTTCAAATCGACTTTGCCAGCTTCTCTTCCAGAAAGGGAAGCAGTAACAGCGGCAATCCAAAAATTGTCAGGATCAGGTCATAGTCCTGGTACCTTTGTCATAACAAGGGGAGGGGTTTTATTCAAGTCTCTTCATGGTTCCGAAGCCGGGCGGCGCGGTCAGACCGATTCTAAACCTAAAAAGATAAAAAATAAAAATCTGAATCTTTATTTGAAACGATTCAAGTTCAAAATGGAATCACTGAGGGCAGTTATTTCCAGTCTGGAGGAGGGGGACTACATGGTGTCTGTAGACATAAAGGTTGCTTTCCTGCATGTTCCCATTTATCCTCCTCACCAGGCTTATCTGAGATTCGAGGTTCAGGATTGCCATTACCAATTCCAGACGTTACCTTTTCGGTCTCTCCACAGCGCCGAGGGTATTCACCAAGGTGATGGCGGAGATTATGGTTCTCCTGCGTCAAAAAGGAGTCAATATAATTCCTTATCTAGACGATCTCCTGATAAGGGCAAGATCCAGGGAGCAGTTGTTACAAAACATCACACTCTCCTTGTCAATACTCCAACAACATGGTTGGATCATAAATTATCCAAAGTCACAGTTGGAACCGACGACAAGATTGTCTTTTCTCTGGAAGATTCTGGACACAGAAGTTCAGAGTATTTCTTCTGGTGGAAAAGGCTCTGAAAATCCAGATAATAGTAAAACAGATATTGAAACCATCGCGAGTGTGTCGATCCATCAGTGCATTCGGTTGTTGGGGTAGATGGTGGCGGCCTACGAGGCCATACAGTTTGGCAGGTTCCATGCCAGGGTATTCCAGTGGAACCTGTTCGACAAGTGCTTGGGATCCCACCGGAAGATAATCTTGTCGTCAAAAGCCAGGATTTCGCTCCTGTGGTGGCTCCACAGCTCGCACCTACTAGAGGGATGCAGGTTCGGGATTCAGGACTGGTTCCTGGTAACCATGGATTCAAGTCTCCGAGGCTGGGGAGCTGTCACTCAAGGGAAAAGCGTCAGAGAAAAATGCTAAAGTTGGGAAGCATGCCTTCACATGAGCATGCTGGAATTGAGAGCCATTTACAACGGCCTTCAACATGCGGTACATCTTCTTCAAGATCACCCCGTGCAGATCCAGTTGGATAATGTAACAGCAAGGCGGAACGAAAAGCAGAGCGGAAATGGCAGAGGTGACGAAGATCCTCCTCTGGGCAGAAAAATATGAAAGGGCTCTGTCGGCAATTTTCATTCCGGTACAACTGGGAAGCATACTTCCTCAGCAGACACGATCTCCATCCGGGAGAGTGGGACCTCCACCAAGAAGTCTTCGCAGAGGTGACAAGTCTTTGGGGAGTTCCTCAAGTAGACATGATGACTTCTCGTCTCAACGAGAAGCTTCAGAAATATTGTTCCAGGTCAAGAGACCCTCAGGCAATAACAGTAGATGCTCTGGTGACCCAGTGGCTATTCTGGTCAGTGTATGTATTCCTTCCACTTCCACTGATCCCAAAAGTTCTCAGGATCATAAGAACAACAAAGGTTCGGGCAATTTTCATTGACCCAGACTGGCCAAGGTGGGCTTGGTGCCCAGATCTTCAGGAGTTGCTCATTAAAAGATCCTGGGCCTCTTCCTCTTCGCGAGGACCTACTACGGTAGGTGCCGTGCGTGTACCTAGACTTATCGAGGCTACGTTTGACGGCATATCTGTTGAGCGCCGAATCCTAGCCCGAAAGGGTATTCCCAAGGAAGTCATCCCCACTCTTATTCAGGCCAGGAAAGGAGTAACGTCTAAACATTACCACCGTTTTTGGAGAAAATGTGTCTTGGTGTGAATCCAAGAAAGTTTCAACGGAAGTGTTTGTTAGGGCGTTTTCTCCATTTCCTACAGGCTGAAGGGAATGCAGACTGCAGTTGGACTCCATTAAGGTCCAGATTTCAGCATTGGCAATTTTCTTTCTGAAACTATTAGCTTCCCTTCCGGAAGTTCAGTCTTGCGTGAAAGGCGTGTTGCGCGTCCAAAATTCATTTGTGCCTCCAGCGGCACCATGGGATCGTAATGTGGTGTTGCAGTTCCTTCAATCACGTGGGTTTGAACCTTTTAAGAAGGTGAAGTTGCTTTTTTCACTTGAAAAGTGGCCATCCTGTTGGCCTTGGCATCTGCAAGGCGGGTGTTTGAGTTAGGGGCCTTGTATCACAAGAGCTCTTGTTTGATTTTCCTTGAATATAGAGCTGAATTGAGGACACGTCAGCGTTTTCTACCGAAGGTGGTTTCCTCTTTCTACAGGAACCGACCATTGTGGCGCCTGTGGCTACTGACACCTTCGCTGAGTCAAAGTCTCTGGATGTGGTTGGAGCTTTGAAAATTATGTCGCCTGAACGGCTCATATTAGGAAAACAGTGGCTCTGTTTGTCCTGTATGCTCCCAACAAGATTGGGTGTCCTGCTTCCAAGCAGACCTTTGCGCGTTGGATCTGTGGTGAGATTCAGCATGCTCATTCCACGGCTGGATTGCTGTTAACGAAATCGGTGAAGGCCCGTTTTACTAGAGTGGTGGGCTCGTCCTGGGCGGCTGCCCGGGAGATCTCGGCATTACAACTTTGCCGAGCAGATGTTTGGTCGGGTTCAAACACTTTTGCAATGTTTTACAAGTTTGATACCCTGGCCGATGAGGACCTCATGTTTAGTCAGTCGGTGCTGCAGAGTCGTCCGCACTCTCCCGCCCGTTCTACAGCTTTGGTATAACCCCATGGTTCTTGAAGTGACCCCAGCATCCTCTAGGACGTATGAGAAAATAGGATTTTAATACCTACCGGTAAATCCTTTTCTCTTTATCTGTAGAGGATGCTGGGCGCCCGTCCCAGTGCGTACTGTATCTGCAGTTGATTGTGGTTACACACAGGTTGTGTTACGGTTTTTGTCAGCATATTGCTGCAAAATTCTTCATGCCGTTGGCTTGTGTTCTGTTGAATGCCACGTTCTGCGGCATGCTTGCGGTGTGAGCTGGTAAGATGCTCACTGTGGTTTAACAATAAATTCTTTCCTCGAAAATGTCCATCTCCCTGGGCACTGTTCCTTAAACTGGAGTCTGGAGGAGGGGCATAGAGGGAGGAGCCAGGTCACACCCTATGAAAGTCTTAAAGTGCCCATGTCTCCTGCAGATCCCGTCTATACCCCATGGTTCTTGAAGTGACCCCAGCATCCTCTATGGACTAAGAGAAAAGGATTTACCGGTAGGTATTAAAATCCTATTATTGCTGCATCTGTATTTATTGATTTAATATCCGTTATTTATATAGTGCACACATTTTCTGCAGCTCTTTACAGAGAAGATTTTTGGCCATTCACATCCTGCCCCAGTGGATCTTACAACACACTCGCACTCACACTAGGGTTAACTTTGTTGTGATCCAATTAACTTACTGGTATATTTTTGGATTGGGGGAGGAAACCGGAGCATGGGGGGGAATATACAAACTCCACACAGAGCTACAGTGGGAATTGAACCCATGACCTCAGTTCTGTGAGGCAGTAATGCTAACCATTACACCATTCATGTCGGATCTGTACCTGATATGCTAGACTCTGATGCTGATTCTGAGTCAGATGGAGTCTCGTTCGAATCTGTAGGCAGGAGCCTGCGGACTTGGATATGCAGTGTTAAACTATCTGTCTGAGTAGGTGCCTATTTATTTGATTACATTTGTCCCTGTTGAACCATCTGCTATCTTTTTTGCTTCTTGTGCCCCCCCATATGCTAAGTGCAAACTAGCCATCTGAAACAGTCATCCTAACTGCCTCCATACACCTAAATGGGTTTAAGTTTTCTCTGATGTCCTAGTGGATGCTGGGAACTCTGTAAGGACCATGGGGAATAGCGGCTCCGCAGGAGACTGGGCACAAAAGTAAAGCTTTAGGACTACCTGGTGTGCACTGGCTCCTCCCCCTATGACCCTCCTCCAAGCCTCAGTTAGATTTTTGTGCCCGACCTAGAAGGGTGCACACTAGGGGCTCTCCTGAGCTCTCAGTGAAAGTTTAGTTTTAGGTTTGTTATTTTCAGTGAGACCTGCTGGCAACAGGCTCACTGCATCGAGGGACTAAGGGGAGAAGAAGCGAACTCACCTGCGTGCAGAGTGGATTGGGCTTCTTAGGCTACTGGACACCATTAGCTCCAGAGGGACCGAACACAGGCCCAGCCTCGGAGTCCGGTCCCAGAGCCGTGCCGCCGGCCCCCTTACAGAGCCAGAAGCAAGAAGAGGTCCGGAAAATCGGCGGCAGAAGACATCCTGTCTTCACCAAGGTAGCGCACAGCACTGCAGCTGTGCGCCATTGCTCCTCAGCACACTTCACACTCCGGTCACTGAGGGTGCAGGGCGCTAGGGGGGGGCGCCCTGAGCAGCAATAAAAACACCTTGGCTGGCGAAAATACATCACATATAGCCCCCAGGGCTATATGGATGAATTTTAACCCCTGCCAGATTCCACATAAAAGCGGGAGAAAAAGCCGCCGAGAAGGGGGCGGAGCCTATCTCCTCAGCACACAGGCGCCATTTTCCCTCACAGCTCCGCTGAAAGGACGTCTCCCTGACTCTCCCCTGCAGTCCTGTACTACAGAAACAGGGTAAAAAAGAGAGGGGGGCACTAATTGGCGTAATAATTACAAATAGCAGCTCTAAGGGGGAAAAACACTTATTTAAGGTTATCCCTGTATATATATATAGCGCTCTGGTGTGTGCTGGCATACTCTCCCTCTGTCTCCCCAAAGGGCTAGTGGGGTCCTGTCCTCTGTCAGAGCATTCCCTGTGTGTGTGCTGTGTGTCGGTACGTTGTGTCGACATGTATGAGGAGGAAAATGATGTGGAGGCGGGGCAATTGCCTATAATAGAGATGTCACCCCCTAGGGAGTCGACACCTGAGTGGATGATCTTATGGAAGGAATTACGTGACAGTGTCAGCTCTTTGCAAAAAAACAGTTGACGACATAAGACAGCCGGCTACTCAGCTTGTGCCTGTCCAGGCGTCTCAAAAGCCATCAGGGGCTCTAAAACGCCCGTTACCTCAGATGGTAGATACAGACGTCGACACGGATACTGACTCCAGTGTCGACGGGGAAGAGACAAACGTGACTTCCAGTAGGGCCACACGTTACATGATTGAGGCAATGAAAAATGTTTTACATATTTCTGATAATACTAATACCACTAAAAAGGGTATTATGTTCGGTGAGAAAACTACCTGTAGTTTTTTCCTGAATCTGAGGAATTAAACGTGGGTTTCCCCCCGATAAAAAACTGATAATTCCTAAAAAATTATTGGCATTATATCCTTTCCCGCCAGAGATTAGGGCGCGTTGGGAAACACCCCCTAGGGTGGATAAAGCACTCGCACGCTTATCAAAACAGGTGGCTCTACCCTCTCCTGAGACGGCCGCCCTTAAGGATCCTGCTGATAGAAAGCAGGAAGGTATCCTAAAATGTATTTACACACATACTGGTGTTATACTGCGATCGGCAATCGCCTCAGCCTGGATGTGCAGTGCTGGTTTGGCTTGGTCGGATTCCCTGACTGAAAATATTGATACCCTAGACAGGGACAGTATATTACTGACTATAGAGCATTTAAAAGATGCATTTCTATATATGCGTGATGCACAGCGGGATATTTGCCGACTGGCAACAAGAGTAAGTGCGCTGTCCATTTCTGCCAGAAGAGGGTTATGGACGCGACAGTGGTCAGGTGATGCGGATTCAAAACGGCATATGGAAGTATTGCCTTATAAAGGGGAGGAGTTATTTGGGGTAGGTCTGTCAGATCTGGTGGCCACGGCAACAACTGGGAAATCCACATTTTTACCCCAGGTCGCCTCTCAACATAAGAAGACGCCGTATTATCAGGCGCAGTCCTTTCGTCCCCATAAGGGCAAGCGAGCGAAAGGCTCCTAATTTCTGCCCCGGGGCAGAGGAAGGGGAAAAAGGCTGCAACAGACAGCCAATCCCCAAGAACAGAAGCCCTCTCCCGCTTCTGCCAAGTCCTCAGCATGACGCTGGGGCTTTACAAGCGGACTTAGGCACGGTGGGGGCACGTCTCAAGAATTTCAGCGCACAGTGGGCTCACTCGCAGGTAGACCCCTGGGTCCTTCAGGTGGTATCTCAGGGGTACAAATTGGAATTCGAGACACCTCCCCCTCGCTGGTTCCTAAAGTCTGCTTTACCGACGTCTCCCTCCGACAGGGAGGCGGTATTGGAGGCCATTCACAAGCTGTATTCTCAGCAGGTGATAATCAAGGTACCCCTCCTGCAACAGGGCAAGGGGTATTATTCAACGCTGTTTGTGGTACCGAAGCCGGACGGCTCGGTGAGACCTATTTTAAATCTGAAATCTTTGAACACTTACATACAAAGGTTCAAGTTCAAGATTGATTCACTCAGAGCAGTGATCGCGAACCTGGAAGAAGGGGACTATATGGTGTCTCTGGACATCAAGGATGCTTACCTCCATGTCCCAATTTACCCTTCTCACCAAGGGTACCTCAGGTTTGTGGTACAGAACTGTCACTATCAGTTTCAGACGCTGCCGTTTGGATTGTCCACGGCACCCCGGGTCTTTACCAAGGTAATGGCCGAAATGATGATACTTCTTCGAAGAGAAGGCGTCTTAATTATCCCTTACTTGGACGATCTCCTGATAAGGGCAAGATCCAAGGAACGGTTAGTAGTCGGAGTAGCACTATCTCAAGTAGTGTTACGACAGCATGGGTGGATTCTAAATATCCCAAAATCACAGCTGATTCCGACGACACGTCTGCTGTTCCTAGGGATGATTCTGGACACAGTCCAGAAAAAGGTGTTTCTTCTGGAAGAAAAAGCCAAGGAGTTATCCGAGTTAGTCAGAAACCTCCTGAAACCAGACCGGGTCTCAGTGCATCAATGCACAAGGGTCCTGGGAAAAATGGTGGCTTCCTACGAAGCGATTTCCATTCGGCAGATTCCACGCAAGAACATTTCAGTGGGATCTGCTGGACAAATGGTCCGGATCGCATCTTCACATGCATCAGCGGATAACCCTGTCCCCAAGGACAAGAGTGTCTCTCCTGTGGTGGTTGCAGAGTGCTCATCTTCTAGAGGGCCGCAGATTCGGCATTCAGGACTGGATCCTGGTGACCACGGATGCCAGCCTGAGAGGCTGGGGAGCAGTCACACAGGGAAGAAATTTCCAGGGCTTGTGGTCAAGCCTGGAAACGTCACTTCACATAAATATCCTGGAACTAAGGGCCATTTATAATGCTCTAAGCCAAGCAAGACCTCTGCTTCAGGGTCAGCCGGTGTTGATCCAGTCGGACAACATCACGGCAGTTGCCCACGTAAACAGACAGGGCGGCACGAGAAGCAGGAGGGCAATGGCAGAAGCTGCAAGAATTCTTCGCTGGGCGGAAAATCATGTGATAGCACTGTCAGCAGTGTTCATTCCGGGAGTGGACAACTGGGAAGCAGACTTCCTCAGCAGACACGACCTCCACCCGGGAGAGTGGGGACTTCATCCAGAAGTCTTCCACATGATTGTAAACCGTTGGGAAAAACCAAAGGTGGACATGATGGCGTCCCGTCTCAACAAAAAACTAGACCGGTATTGCGCCAGGTCAAGAGACCCTCAGGCAATAGCGGTGGACGCTCTGGTAACACCGTGGGTGTACCAGTCAGTGTATGTGTTCCCTCCTCTGCCTCTCATACCCAAGGTACTGAGAATTATAAGACGGAGAGGAGTAAGAACTATACTCGTGGCTCCGGATTGGCCAAGAAGGACTTGGTACCCGGAACTTCAAGAGATGCTCACAGAGGACCCGTGGCCTCTACCTCTAAGAAGGGACCTGCTCCAGCAGGGACCCTGTCTGTTCCAAGACTTACCGCGGCTGCGTTTGACGGCATGGCGGTTGAACGCCGGATCCTGAAGGAAAAAGGCATTCCGGATGGAGTTATCCCTACCCTGATCAAGGCCAGGAAGGAAGTAACCGCACAACATTATCATCGTATTTGGCGTAAGTATGTTGCGTGGTGCGAGGCCAGTAAGGCCCCTACAGAGGAATTTCAACTGGGTCGTTTCCTGCATTTCCTGCAAACAGGACTGTCTATGGGCCTAAAATTAGGGTCCATTAAGGTTCAAATTTCGGCCCTGTCGATTTTCTTCCATAAAGAGCTGGCTTCAGTTCCTGAAGTTCAGACGTTTGTCAAAGGGGTACTGCATATACAGCCTCCTTTTGTGCCTCCGGTGGCACCTTGGGATCTCAATGTGGTTTTGGGGTTCCTAAAGTCACATTGGTTCGAACCCCTTATCACTGTGGACTTAAAATCTCACATGGAAAGTGGTAATGCTGTTGGCCCTGGCTTCAGCCAGGCGCGTGTCAGAATTGGCGGCTTTGTCCTATAAAAGCCCTTACCTAATATTTCATACGGATAGGGCAGAATTGAGGACTCGTCCTCAATTTCTCCCTAAGGTGGTTTCAGCGTTTCACCTGAACCAGCCTATTGTGGTACCTGCGGCTACTGGTGACTTGGAGGACTCCAAGTTGCTGGACGTAGTTAGGGCCCTGAAAATATGTTTCCAGGACGGCTAGAGTCAGAAAATCTGACTCGCTGTTTATCCTGTATGCACCCAACAAGCTGGGTGCTCCTGCTTCTAAGCAGACTATTGCTCGTTGGATTTGTAGTACAATTCAGCTTGCACATTCTGTGGCAGGCCTGCCACAGCCAAAATCTGTAAAAGCCCATTCCACAAGGAAGGTGGGCTCATCTTGGGCGGCTGCCCGAGGGGTCTCGGCTTTACAACTTTGCCGAGCAGCTACTTGGTCAGGGGCAAACACGTTTGCTAAATTCTACAAATTTGATACCCTGGCTGAGGAGGACCTGGAGTTCTCTCATTCGGTGCTGCAGAGTCATCCGCACTCTCCCACCCGTTTGGGGGCTTTGGTATAATCCCCATGGTCCTGACGGAGTCCCAGCATCCACTAGGACGTCAGAGAAAATAAGAATTTACTTACCGATAATTCTATTTCTCGTAGTCCGTAGTGGATGCTGGGCGCCCATCCCAAGTGCGGATTGTCTGCAATACTTGTACATAGTTATTGTTACAAAAATCGGGTTATTGTTGTTGTGAGCCATCTTTTCAGAGGCTCCTCTGTTATGCTGTTAACTGGGTTCAGATCACAGGTTGTACGGTGTGATTGGTGTGGCTGGTATGAGTCTTACCCGGGATTCAAGATCCTTCCTTATTGTGTACGCTCGTCCGGGCACAGTATCCTAACTGAGGCTTGGAGGAGGGTCATAGGGGGAGGAGCCAGTGCACACCAGTTAGTCCTAAAGCTTTACTTTTGTGCCCAGTCTCCTGCGGAGCCGCTATTCCCCATGGTCCTTACGGAGTTCCCAGCATCCACTACGGACTACGAGAAATAGAATTATCGGTAAGTAAATTCTTATTTTCTCAACATTTGCTTGATTGTATTATCCACGTGGACATTTACTGGAAGTATAAGAT
This sequence comes from Pseudophryne corroboree, assembly GCF_028390025.1. Lineage (NCBI taxonomy): Eukaryota > Metazoa > Chordata > Amphibia > Anura > Myobatrachidae > Pseudophryne > Pseudophryne corroboree. Next base: position 545,723,690 of record NC_086448.1, on the reverse strand, counting down.
CTCGAGAAATAGAGATATTTTGGCGCCATTACATAGCTGGGTTGATCTGCTGGACACTGTCTCCTCTGTAAATCCGCCTGCTTCATCAGCGCCGTGCATTTAGACACTTAAGTATTCTACATGTAATTTTAGACAGTGTTAGTTAAGAACAAGTGTAGTGCTATCTGAATACTTAGTACAAGTATTCTGTGATATATATCCAGTGTTTACTATGCATTGTTATATCTGTATACATACATACCTATATGTAATTACTAGTCCAGTGCAGTTTTATTGTTTATATGTGATAATTCCTGCATTGTACCTGTGACTGAGGGTGCCTATAGCTGCTGTGTGGATTCCACTCTTGTTTATCACACATTTGCGATCACTATATTCTGTACCCTGGGGAACTAGGTGTGTCAGGTTCTCACTGTTTTTCTCTTATGTCCTAGAGGATGCTGTGGTCCTCATTAGTACCATGGGGTATAGACTGGTCCACCAGGAGCCATTGGCACTTTAAGAGTTTGATAGTGTGGGCATGCTCCTCCCTCTATGCCCCTCCTACCAGACTCTGTTTAGAAAATGTGCCCAGAGGAGCTGGTCACAGCTAGGGGAGCTCTACAGAGCTTTTCTAGAAAAGTTTGATTTAGGATTTTTTATTTTACAGGGAGGCTGCTGGCAACAGACTCCCTGCAGCGAGGGACTAAGGGGGGGAGCAGTGTCTGCCCTGCGGGGTCTGATCCACGGTCTCCGCTGACTGAACACCTGAGCACCAGAGGAGTCTGATCGCTCCCCGCCACAGGGGATTGCTCGCCCCAGCAGCATGCCGCCAACCCCTTACAGAGTTTAAGAAGTGGCGAGTGAGACACCGAACCCCCCCCCTTCCTAGCAAGCGGGGGGCTGGTGTGAGGATGGCGGCAGCAGGGATGGGAGCGCAGTATTAACTGCGCTCCTGGGAAGGCTCAGCGGTACATAGTGCGGTGCTGTGAGGGGCGCCCTGGGCCAGCGTTTACCCCCTACACTGGTCAAGAAGCCTGTTGGGGTCCGCGGATCTCAGCCAGCAGTAAATCCTCAGGCCAGTATAATCCATGATGAGCGGGAAGACGGCTCCATTTTGGGGGTGGCGTTTCTCCTCAGAGCGGAACCAGCAGCGTTCAGCGCCATTTACCTATCTGCACAGGGCTGATCAGGAGAAGCAGGTTTTTCCACAGCAACTCCAGCTACTTCTCACTGTACCAGGCGGTTGTAGAAGGGGGGGGGGGGGGGCGTGGGGGAGACCCCCCCCCCCCCCACGACAGTCAGTGCTGATAAGGGGTTTCCCTTAAGATAAAAGCGCTGTGTGTGGGTTTGCTCCAATCTCTGTGTTTCTCATGCCATTCTTGGGGGTGAAACTGTCTGTAATCCCCTGTGTTTGTGGTGACCTTTAGCTATGTCCAGGGACACTGTGTTGAATGCTGCAGAGGATTTATCCTCTCGGGATGATCCCATTCCATTTAATCAGGATAGCGCTGGTTTAGCACAGTTAGCAGCAAGGGAAACGGAGTATTATTCCTCTATCAAATCTGTGATTTCTCAGAATTATAATAGAGCTACACAGGTTGGATTTGTACCTCCAGGCTTTACAGGACTCTATGGCAGTCTGGCCCAGTTCTGTCGCCTCGGGCCCCCCACTATATGTTGCCTAACACGTGTTCTTGCGCCGGTTATGCAAGTCAACACGTATACCGATTCCGACACGGCAGACGGTGATGGGGATATGTTTGGGGTGGCGGCATCTCTTACACAAGTACTGCTAATGGTAGAGGCTATTAGAGATGTTTGAATATTTCTGATACAACACCTAGCAGGTTGAGGGGGCTCCCTTCACTGATAAGGGAGCCTTGCTAACCTTCCCTGCGTCAAAGGAATTGATTTTTCTCTTACGTCCTAGAGGATGCTGGGGACTCTGTAAGGACCATGGGGTATAGACGTGCTCCGCAGGAGACATTGGCACTATAAAGAACTTTAGATGGGTGTGCACTGGCTCCTCCCTCTATGCCCCTCCTCCAGACCTCAGTTAGATCCTGTGCCCAGAGGAGACTGGGTGCACTACAGGTGAGCTCTCCTGAGTTTCTCTAAAAAAAGAATTTTGTTAGGTTTTTTATTTTCAGGGAGCACTGCTGGCAACCGGCTCCCTGCATCGTGGGACTGAGGGGAGAGAAGCAGACCTGCTTGAATGATAGGCTGTGCTTCTTAGGCTACTGGACACCATTAGCTCCAGAGGGTCGGAACGCAGGTCTCACCCTCGCCGTTCGTCCCGGAGCCGCACCGCCGTCCTCCTCACAGAGCCGGAAGATAGAATCCGGGTGAGTATAAGAAGAAAGAAGACTTCAAAGGCGGCAGAAGACTTCAGATCTTTGAGGTAACGCGCAGCGCCGTTGCTCCCACACACAACACACAACAGCGGGCACTGAAGGGTGCGGGGGGGGCGCCCTGGGCAGCAATAATAAACCTCTAGGGACTGGCTAATATGTATATAGGCTGCGGAGGCAGTATATAATATAATCCCCTGCCAGTATAGCAAATTTGAGCGGGACAAGCCCGCCGCTGAGGGGGCGGAGCTTGATCCTCCAGCACTAACCAGCGCCATTTTCTCCTCAGCACACTGCAGAGAAGCTGGCTCCCCGGACTCTCCCCTGCTGAACACGGTGACAGAGGGCAAAAAAGAGGGGGGGAGGCACTTTTAATTGGCGCAGTGAGTGTATATTTATATATAAAAGCGCTATTTTGTCTGGGACTTTTGTTTCCAGTGTCAGTTTGGGCTGTGTGTGTGCTGGCATACTCTCTCTCTGTCTCTCCAAAGGGCCTTATTGGGGGAATTGTCTCCATATAGATATATCCCTGAGTGGGTGTCTGTACACGTGTGTCGGCATGTCTGAAGCGGAAGGCTCATCTAAGGAGGAGGTGGAGCAGATGATTGTGGTGTCTCCGTCGGCAACGCAGACACCTGATTGGTAGGATATGCTGAATGTTTTAAATGCAAATGTGGCTTTATTACATCAGAGGTTGGACAAAGCAGAGTCCAGGGATAGAACAGGGAGTCAATCCATGGCTTTGGCTGTGTCACAGGGCCCTTCAGGGTCTCAGAAACGTCCCCTGTCCCAAGTAGCAGACACGGATTCTGACTCCAGTGTCGACTACGATGATGCGAGGTTACACCCAAGAGTGGCCAAAAGTATTCATTATATGATTATTGCAATAAAGGATGTTTCACATATCACAGATGACCCCTCTGTCCCTGACAAGAGGGTACACATGTTTAAGGAAAAGAAACCTAAGGTAACCTGTCCCCCATCTCATGAGCTGAACGCGTTATTTGAAAAGGCTTGGGAAACTCCAGACAAGAAACTGCAGATTCCCAAAATAATTCTTATGGCGTATCCTTTTCCTGCGCAGGACAGGTTACTGTGGGAATCCTCACCCAGGGTGGACAAGGCGTTAACGCGCTTGTCCAAAAAGGTGGCGCTACCATCCCCAGGCATGGCAGCCCTCAAGGATCCTGCTGATCGCAGACCGGAAACTACCTTAAACTCTATTTATACACATACGGGGGCCTTGCTCAGACCGGCAATAGTGTCGGCTTGGGTTTGTAGCGCTGTTGCGGCTTGGACGGATACGTTGTCAGCTGACATTGATACCCTGGATAGGGATACCATTTTATTGACCTTAGGTCACATTAAAGACGCAGTCTTATATATGAGAGACGCTCAGAGAGACGTTGGTCTGCTAGGTTCAAGAGCCAACGCCATGGCGATTTCTGCTAGGCGAGCTCTGTGGACCCGCCAATAGACGGGCGATGCCAACTCAAAGAAGCATGTGGAAGTTTTACCTTACAAAGGTGAGGATTTATTTGGGGAAGGTCTCGCGGACCTGGTTTCCACAGTTACCACGGATAAATCTACTTTTTTTTTACTTTGTTTCCCCACTGCAAAAGAAAACACTGCAATATCAGATGCTGTCCTTTCGGTCACATAAGTCCAGAAGAGGTCGGGGCTCTTCCTTACTCGCCAGAGGTAAGGGAAGAGGGAAAAAAACTGCCTGCTACAGCTAGTTCCCAGGAGCAGAAGTCCTCCCCGGCTTCTACTAAATCCACCGCATGACGCTGAGGGAGTCTGCGCAGGTTGGGGCACGTCTTCGACTCTTCAGCCACGTCTGGGTTCAGTCAGACGTGGATCCTTGGGCAAGGGAAATTGTATCCCAGGGTTACAAACTGGAATTGGAAGACATGCCTCCTCGCCGGTTTTTCAAATCGGCTCTACCAACTTCTTCCCCAGAGAGGGAGATAGTTTTAGCTGCAATTCAAAAACTGTGTCAACAAGTGGTTGTCGAGGTTCCCCTAGTTCAACAGGGGAAGGGGTACTATTCAACCCTATTTGTGGTCCCGAAACCGGATGGCTCGGTCAGACCCATTCTAAATTTAAAATCCCTAAACCTGTACTTGGAAAAAGTTCAAATTCAAGATGGAATCGCTCCGGGCAGTTATCTCCAGCCTGGAGGGGGGAAACTTTATGGTGTCACTGGACATAATGGACGCATACCTTCATGTCCCCATATATCCCCCTCATCAGGCGTACCTGAGATTCGCTGTACAGGACTGTCATTACCAGTATCAGACTTTGCCGTTTGGGCTTTCCACGGCCCCGAGGATTTTCACCAAGGTAATGGCGGAAATGATGGTGCTCCTGCGCCGGCAGGGAGTCACAATTATCCCGTACTTGGACGATCTCCTGATAATGGCGAGATCGAGAGATCAGTTGCTGAAAAGCGTGGCGCTCTCCCTGAGAGTGCTACAGCAACATGGCTGGATTCTGAATCTACCAAAGTCACAGTTGGTTCCAACAACTCGACTATCTTTCTTAGGCATGATTCTGGACACGGAACAGAGGGTTTTTCTCCCAATGGAAAAAGCCCAGGAACTCCAGAACATGGTCAGAGACCTGTTAAAACCGAAAAGAGTGTCAGTCCATCAATGCACTCGAGTACTGGGAAAAATGGTGGCGACCTACGAGGCCATCCCCTTCGGCAGGTTTCATGCGAGGACTTTTCAGTGGGACCTTCTGGACAAGTGGTCCGGGTCCCATCTTCAAATTCATCAGAAAATAAGCCTGTCCCCCAGGGCCAGGGTGTCTCTCCTGTGGTGGCTGCAGAGTGCTCACCACCTAGAGGGTCTGCATTCAAGACTGGGTTCTGGTGACCACGGACGCAAGCCTCCGAGGATGGGGAGCAGTCACACAAGGAAGAAACTTTCAGGGGATATGGTCAAGCCAGGAGGCTTGTCTACACTTCAACGTACTGGAATTGAGGGCCATATAAAACGGCCTACGTCAAGCGTAGAATCTTCTTCGCGACCTACGGGTTCTGATTCAATCCGACAACGTCACAGCCGTGGCTCATGTAAACTGCCAAGGTGGAACAAGGAGCAGAGTGGCAATGGCGGAAGCCACCAGGATTCTGCGCTGGGCGGAAAATCACATAAGCGCTTTGGCAGCAGTCTTCATTCCGGGAGTGGACAACTGGGAAGCAGACTTCCTCAGCAGACTCGATCTCCATCCAGGAGAGTGGGGACTTCATCAAGAAGTTTTTGCAGAGATAACGAGTCATTGGAGACTTCCTCAAATAGACATGATGGCGTCACGCCTCAACAAGAAGCTTCGGAGGTATTGTGCCAAGTCAAGGGACCCTCAGGCAGTAGCAGTGGATGCCCTGGTGACACCGTGGGTGTTTCAGTCGGTCTGTGTTCCCTCCTCTTCCACTCATCTCAAAGATATTGAGAATCCTAAGACGAAAAAGAGTGCAGACAATACTCATTGTTCCAGATTGGCCTCGAAGGGCCTGGTATTCCGATCTTCAGGAAATGCTCACAGAAGATCCGTGGCCTCTTCCTCCGAGGGAGGACCTGTTGTAACAGGGACCCTGCGTGTTCCAAGACTTACCGTGGTTACGTTTGACGGCATGGCGGTTGAACACCGAATCCTAGCTGGGAAAGGTTTTCTGGAAGAAGTCATCCCTACTCTGATGAAGGCTAGAAAGGAGGTGACTGCGAAACATTATCACCGTATCTGGAGAAAGTATGTATCTTGGTGTGAATCCAAGAATGCTCCTGCGGAAGTTTTCCATCTGGGCCATTTTCTCCACTTTCTACAGACAGGAGTGGATATGGGCCTAAAATTAGGCTCCATTAATGTACAGATTTCGGCCTTATCGATTTTCTTTCAGAAGGAATTGGCTTCTCTCCCAGAAGTCCAGACTTTTGTAAAGGGAGTGCTGCACATACAGCCTCCTTTTGTGCCTCCAGTGGCACCATGGGACCTTAACGTGGTGTTACAGTTCCTTAAATCTCATTGGTTTGAACCTCTTCAAACGGTTGAATTAAAATTTCTCACTTGGAAGGTGGTCATGTTGTTGGCCTTGGCATCTGCAAGACAGGTGTCTGAATTGGCGGCTTTGTCTCACAAAAGCCCCTATCTGATTTTCTATGTGGATAGAGCAGAATTAAGGACTCGTCCTCAAGTTTTGCCTAAGGTAGTTTCATCGTTTCATATGAACCAACCTATTGTGGTACTTGTGGCTACGAAGGACTTAGAGGATTCCAAGTCCCTTCATGTAGTCAGGCCCTTAAAAATGTATGTAGCCAGGACGGCTCGAGTTAGGAAAACAGAGGCACTATTTGTCCTGTATGCTGCCAACAAGGTTGGCGCTCCTGCTTCTAAGCAGACTATTGCTCTCTGGATCTGTAACACGATTCAGCAGGCTCATTCTACGGCTGGATTGCCGTTACCAAATTCGGTAAAGGCCCATTCCACTAGGAAGGTGGGCTCTTCTTGGGCGGCTGCCCGAGGCGTCTCGGCATTACAGCTTTGCCGAGCGGCGACTTGGTCGGGTTCAAACACTTTTGCTAAATTCTACAAGTTTGATACCCTGGCTGAGGAGGACCTCATGTTTGCATAATCGGTGCTGCAGAGTCATCTGCACTCTCCCGCCTGGTCTGGAGCTTTGGTATAATCCCCATGGTCCTGACGGAGTCGCCAGCATCCTCTAGGACGTAAGAGAAAATAAGATTTTAAACCTACCGGTAAATCTTTTTCTCCTAGTCCGTAGAGGATGCTGGGCGCCCATCCCAGTGCGAACATATTTATGCAAGGCTTGTATATAGTTATTGCTTACATAAGGGTTATGTTACAGTTAAGATCAGTCTTTGGCTGATGCTGTTTTGTTCATACTGTTAACTGGTTGCGTATATTCCATGTTATACGGTGTGGATGGTGTGGGCTGGTATGAATCTTGCCCTTAGATTAACAAACATCCTTTCCTCGTACTGTCCGTCTCCTCTGGGCACAGTTTCTCTGAGGTCTGGAGGAGGGGAATAGAGGGAGGAGCCAGTGCACACCCATCTAAAGTTCTTTATAGTGCCCATGTCTCCTGCGGAGCCTGTCTATACCCCATGGTCCTTACGGAGTCCCCAGCATGCTCTACGGACTAGGAGAAAAAGATTTACCGGTAGGTTTAAAATCTTATTATTTGAAAAAGCATGGGTTAATCCTGCAAAATATTCCAGATCCCTAGGAGGATCCAGGTGCCTTTTTCCTTTCCCGGTGGAGGATAGGACAGAGTGGGAAATCCGTCTGGTGTTGAAGCCGGCTGACCGTAAACTTGATAATACGCTCAGATCAGTGTGCACTGCTTCAGGGGCAATGTAAAGTCCCACTATTGCCAGTGCATGTATTGCCAATTCTATAGTAAAGTGGTCAAGTTACTTGAGGATTTGGATAAAATGGACAAAAATGATGTTGAATTGTTTTTGCGTCGCATTCAGGGTTCGGCTGGGTTTCTGACTGAGTCCATGAAAGACCTGGGTTCCATGCCTGCAGGAATCTCTTCCATGTCGGTCTCAGCTCGTCGTGGACTGTGGCTACGTCGGTGGTCTGCCGACTCGGAATCCAGGAGAAGTGTGGAGACCCTACCCTACACAGGTCCGGTTTGGGGAGGTAGGCCCAAGTCCAAGAAACCGGCTACTGCAGGTTCCCGGGACCAGGCGCCTGTTTCAGGTGCACTGAAATCCTCCGGGTGACGGTGCACTGCATGCCCTGGTGGTGGGGCCGATGAGAGCGCAGCTCAGACATTTCAGTCATGTCGGTGTGTCGTCCGGCCTGGATCCCCGAGTGCAACGTCACGGGTGCAGGCTGGAATTTCATCTCCCTCCTCGCTGATTTTTCAAAATCAGGCTGGCCAGCTCTGCTGGCAGGCAGGACTGTCCTGCAAGAGACAGTCCAGAAGTTGGTGGAGTCACAGGTACTGGTGCCTTTTCCACCTTATTTGTATAACAAAGGTTACTATTCAAACCTTTTTCGTGGTACCGCAACCGGATGGTTCGGTCAGACCCATTTCAACCTGGAATCACTGAACTCCTTCCTGAGGGAGTTCCTGTTCATACGGGTGTCTATACGGACAGTGATATCCGCTCTGGATGATGGGGGAATTCCTGGTATTTCTGCATATCAAGGATGCGTACCTCCTCTTTCCAAGGTGGCTGCCGCATCAGGCTTATCTCTGATTCGCACTATGGGACAGTCATTGCCTATTCCAGGCTATGGGTTCTCCTCCGCAAGCAGGGGGTGAACATAATTCCGCATCTGGACGATCTACTGTCAAGGGTATAGTCCAAGGTGGAGCTGTTGCAGACCTTTGTTCTCGCGATCCACCTACTCTGAGTCTGCGGTGGGATTCTGATTCTTCCAAAATCACATTTGGAACCAACCAGGAGGTTGTCCCTTTGGGGACAGACCCTCGACACGGACGTATATCTTCTACATTGTTGATACCAGCAATGGTCCTGGATGTCCTGTAGCCAGACTTGGTGTCTGTTCATCAGTGCTTTCGCCTCCTGGGAAAGATGGTGGCCTCTTACGAGGCACTCCAGTATGGTAGGCTTCATACTCTGGCCTTCCACCTGGAATTCCTGGACACGTGGTCCAGATCTCATCCACACGTGCAACAGAGAGCAAGTCTGTCACCAAGGGCCAGGATTTCGCTCCTCTGGTGGCTCCATTTACCTCGCCTTCTGGAGGGCCGCAGGTTCGGGATCCAGGACTGGATCCTTCTGACCACGAATGCAAGCCTTCGAGGCTGAGGTGCAGTCACCTCAGGGGAAACCTTCCTGGGAAGGTGGTCTAGTCTGGAAGCCAAACTACCGCTCAGCATTCTGGAACTATGAGCCGTATACAACGGTCTTCCTTAGCGGCCCATCTTATAAGAAATCGGGCCATTCCAGTGTACTCTGACAATGTAATGACAGTGCTTACATAAACCGACAGGGCGGAATGAAGAGCAGAACTGCAATGTCGGAGGTGACGAGAATCATCCTTGGGGCAGTAAAACACGAACTGGCGCTGTCACAGTGATCGCGCTGAACCGAAAAAACCTCACTTTTAAAAATTGGGGTCCTAACTGTCCTTTTCTGGGTCCCATCGGAATGAAGGTTCTTATTAATCTTACTAATGATTTAAATATAAAAACACGGACTTGATTTGGACACAACAAAAGTGTTGCAAGGGGGAGGATGGGGTGACGATGCTGCTGGGCTGTGTAGCATACAGTACACTCTGCACCAGAGCTGTAACTAGACATTTTGGTGCCCTTGTGGGAGGAAGTGAATTGGTGCTCCCCCTCCCATACTCCAAAGCATGGATAGTGCCAAAACTTAGGGGTCTGGCTTTATGGGGAAGGGGCTTGGCCACATAATAGTGCCAATTCACATAACACCACACAGTAGTGCCGCTTATACACACTGCACCAGGTAGAACCTCCTATACACACTGCACCAGGTAGAGCACATTATACACATTGCACCAAGCAGAACCACCTATACACTTTGCGCCAGGCAGAGCACATTATACACTTTGCGCCAGGCAGAGCACATTATACACTTTGCGCCAGGTAGAACCAGCTATACACACTGCGCCAGGCAGAGCACGTTATATACATTGCGCCAGGCAGAGCACGTTATATACATTGCGCCAGGTAGAACCACCTATACACACACTGAGCCAGGCAGAGCACGTTATACACTTTGGACGGGGAGAAGCTGCTGGCAGCGCGATTGAATGGGGAGAAGCTACTGGTGGTGATTTGATGGCAAGAGAGGCACTGAAACAGTATTAGCAGAGACGCACTGGTCACTTAGAGACCTCTATGCTTGTAGTGCGTAAAACGCGCTATAGCGAATATTTTGCGATCAATGGGTGTAGTGGGAAGAGAGGGAGGTGGGTGTAGGGGGAAGAGAGAAACTGACTAAGCGGGGAGACGGACAGAGAGCGGGGTAACAGAGGAAGAGAGACTGACAGAGAGAGGGAGCGGGACAGACAGAGACAGAGAGAGAGAGAGAGAGAGAGAGGTGGGGAGACAGAGGGAATGAGACTACCGAGAGAGAGGGAACGAGGAGACGGACAGAGAGAGAGGGAACGAGGAGACGGACAGAGCGAGAGAGAGGGAACGAGGAGACGGACAGAGCGAGAGAGAGGGAACGAGGAGACGGACAGAGCGAGAGAGAGGGAACGAGGAGACGGACAGAGAGTTAGAGGGAACGAGGAGACGGACAGAGAGTTAGAGGGAACGAGGAGACGGACAGAGTTAGAGGGAACGAGGAGACGGACAGAGTTAGAGGGAACGAGGAGACGGACAGAGTTAGAGGGAATGAGGAGACGGACAGAGCGCGAGAGAGGGAACGAGGAGACGGACAGAGCGCGAGAGAGGGAACGAGGAGACGGACAGAGAGCGCGAGAGAGGGAACGAGGAGACGGACAGAGAGCGCGAGAGAGGGAACGAGGAGACGGACAGAGAGCACGAGAGAGGGAACGAGGAGACGGACAGAGAGCGCGAGAGAGGGAACGAGGAAACGGACAGAGCGAGAGAGAGGGAACGAGGCGACGGACAGAGGGAACGAGGCGACAGAGGGAGGGAACGAGAGGGGACGGAAAGAGAGAGGGGGGGACGGACAGAGAGGGGGGGGGGAACGGACAGAGAGGGGGGGGGGAACGGACAGAGAGGGGGGGGGGGACGGACAGAGAGGGGGGGGGGGGACCGGACAGAGAGAGGGGGGGGACCGGACAGAGAGGGGGGGGGGGACCGGACAGAGAGGGGGGGGGGGACCGGACAGAGAGAGGGGGGGGACCGGACAGAGAGAGGGGGGGGACCGGACAGAGAGGGGGGGGGGGACCGGACAGAGAGAGGGGGGGGACCGGACAGAGAGAGGGGGGGAAACGGACAGAGAGAGGGGGGGAACGGACGGGAGAGAGGTAACGGGGGGAGAGAGGGAACGAGAGGGAAAGGGGGGAGGGGGAGACCGAGAGAGGGGATAGATGGAGGCAGAGGAAAGGGAGTGATTGAGAGAGGGGCTTGTACTACTGTAGCATTGCTTGAAGTCAGTGGTGTATATAATCTGGGGCTGCTACTGTGCATGGACACGGCTTCCAGTGCCTCTGCACATACCTCCGACGGACATTTGGCGCCGGGGACGGTCAGGACAGGGGTGTAATAGAAGTAGGCAAGGCTGTGAGAGCGGCCCCAGTCCTCCCCTTCCAGCCCGGTGTCCGTGTCAGCAGCAATATAGGGGGAGTTTAGATTAGTAAAATGGGTACAGTAAGACACAGGCAGCATTTGAGTGTGAGGAGAAGGAGTGCCGACCTTTTACTGGCCGGGAGACAGGACCCGAGTGACTGGCTGTGCAGTGGCCGTCTTCATACACAAGCTCTGGGACACTGGCTGTGGGCGGGCGAACAGGCGCAGCGCTGGTCGCAGCATTTAATGAGTCAGTGAGACTCATTGTAATGCCGTCCCTGAACCAGCCCCCACCGCGGGAACAGACAGCCCCCCTCTACCCACGCCACTTATAACCGCTTAAAGCAAGAGCTCTACCGTGAGATCACGGAGCACCCGACCCCCCTCTCACCGGCCACGGACCACTGGCAGCACTCAAGAAGCCAAACCCCCTCCCCAGCCGTGGGTTACCCACTGTCAAAGAGGATCGCTGCCACGGAGCTGCGCTGTCATGTCCTGACTGGCAAGGCTCCACCTCCTGTTTTTAAAGCCGGCCGCCACGCCAATCAATCTGCTAGGCTAGGGATTGGCTGCAGCGGAGCGCGTCCCAGGGGACTCGCGCATGTTGGAAAAGCGAGTCCCTGAACATCAATACCGGGTAAAAAACGTGCTATAGCGCGTTTTTGCGAACACTGCTGTCAGCAATATTCCTTCTGGGAGTCAACTGGGATGCAGACTTCAGCAGACCACTTCTCCATCCAGGGGAGTGGGGTTTCCATCTGGAGATGTTCAGGGAAATAACAGACCTTTGGGTTTTCCCAAAACGGACATGATGGCCTCTAGTCTCAACAAGAAGCTTTGACGCTATTGTTCCAGGTCGATGGTCCCACAAGATCCGTGTGTGTTCCAGTCTGTGTATCCTACACTTCCACTCCTTCCAAGAGTTCTAAAAGCTCATGAGAACGAAAGTTCAAATGTTCCTCATTGCTCCAAACTGACCAAGATGGGCTTGGTACGCAGCCCTTCTATTGCAAGAAGAGACAAGGCCTCTTCGGGAGGACCTGCTGCAACAGGGGCCATTCGCCTATCAAGACTTACCACGGCTACGTTTGACGGCGTGGAGGTTAAACGCCTTATACTAACTTGGAAGGCCTTCCGAACACTGTTATTCCTACCCTGATACAGGCTAGGAAAGGAGTAATGTCTAAACATTACCATCGTATCTGGAAATCAAGTGGGACTGTTTCTCCTCTTCCTGCAAGCAGGTGTGGATATGGGCCTGAGTTTGGGGACCTGTACAGGTGCAGATTTCGGCCCTATCCATTTTCTTCAAAACGATTGGCTGCCCTCCCTGAAGTGGTGGTAACGTGGTGTTGCAGTTCCTCCAATCGGATTGTTTACACCTCTACAAGAGGTTGAGGTTGAATTTCTTGCAAGGAAGGCTGTCACGTTGTTGGCCTTAGTTTCTGCTAGACGTGTGTCGGAGTTGGGGGTTTAGTCCTTTAAGAGCCCTTACTTAATCTTCCAGGAAGATGGAGCTGAGCTCCGGACACGTCAACAGTTTTTCTGTTATGGGTTGTGTCGGTATTTCATATCCACCAACCTATTCCGGTGCCAGTTGCTACTGACTCCTCAATTTCATCAGTCTTGGGATGTTATTAAGGCTTTGAAAATCTATGTGAAGAGGACTGCTCGTCACAGAAAATCAGACTGTTTGTCCTGTATGATCCCAAGAAAAATTTGGGTGTCCTGCTTCTAAGCTGACGATCTCTCGCTGGATCAGGTTCACTATCCAGCACGCGTATTCTACGGCAACTTTGCCGAGCAGCAACTTGGTCTGGGTCGAACACGTTTGCAAAGTTCTACAAGTTCGATACTTTGACTGAACTTGAGATCATCAGAAGCCAATCAGTTCTGCAGGAGCCTCCACGCTCTCCCTCCTGTTCTGGGAGCTTTGGTACATCCCCATGGTACTAATGTGGACCCCAGCATCCTCTACGACGTAAGAGAAAATGGGATTTTGGTTACCTACCGGTAAATCCTTTTCTCGTAGTCCGCAGAGGATGCCGGGCGCCCGCCCAGCGCTTCGTTTTCCTTCAATTCCTTCAATAGTTATCTAGTTCAGTACAACTTTGTTGGTTACATACTGCATTGTTACTTGGTAAGTAATGTTTCAGCGGTTGCTGAGTTTTCAAGCTAGTTAGCTTGATGTGCCTTGTATGTGTGATCTGATGTGAATCTCGCCACTATCTGTGTAAAATCCTTCTCAAAGTTGTACGTCTCCTCGGGCACAGTTTCTAGAGTGAGTCTGGTAGGAGGGGCATAGAGGGAGGAGCTAGCCCACACTCAAATTCTTAGTGCCAATGGCTCCTGGTGGACCCGTCTATACCCCATGGTACTAATGTTGACCCCAGCATCCTCTACGGACTACGAGAAAAGGATTTACCGGTAGGTAACCAAAATCCTATGTTCAGTCACCCCACGCCACTTAAATCCTTTGTGCTCTGTATTTACCGTCGCAAAACACAGGGGATTATTTGCTGGTTTTAGTGTTTGTCTGGCTATATTGTACTCGTACGTCCTAAGGTACATCCCATATGATGTCTGCTACACAGGGCGGGACATCCGCAGACGCTCCTGCATCATGCAGTGCTGTCATCATGGGTTTAACAGTGGGGGAAGTGTTGGCGGCTGGTTCAGGTGCTGGAGGGTCATACATCTCCCAGTCCGTCCGTGGCACCTGTGGTCAATCAGGACCCACCTTTGGCATCTTTTTCAAATATGCTGACTACGCTTGTAACGCGTCTTACGCCTCCTGTGCCATTACAGGCACATATTGTCCCTGTAGTTAATCCTCCATGGGCGGATACTTTGTCTACCCAGTTACAGCAATTAAATCAGACTTTGATTAGACAAAAGGCCACCCCACCTAAGCAGGCCATTTCTTCCTTACAATCCACCAATATTTCGGATAATTCTTCAGATGAAGATGGAGAATATACTGATCCGTCACACACTGATACAGTTGCTTCTGATGACAAATCTGCAACCCATGTTGATGTTCCTGACCTTGTGGAGGCTATCAAGCTGATTCTCCAAATTAATGATGACATTGAGCCTCTTGTTACATCTAAGAGACCTGATAAGTTTAAATGTCCGAAGGTTGCTTTAGTAGTTTTACCACATTCTGACCTTTTAATTGACATACGTCAGGAATCCTGGTCCTCTTCAGGGAATAAGTTTTCCTTGTCTTTAAAAGATGCTGACTCGTTATCCTATCCCTGCGGAGTTGAGTGAGAAGTGGGAAACTCATGTCGCCCGACTTGTGGCGTCATCTACTCTGCCTGTCACCTCGTTGAAGGAACCAGGCTCTGCCATTTGGACTTGCCACGGCACCTCGGATTTTCACCAAGGTCATGGCCGTGATGATGGCTTTCCTCTGTCATCAGGGAATCGGGATCCTGCCGTATCTGGACAACTTGCTGATTCTGGTGAACTCACAAGATGTCCTCCTCGGTCAACTGGAGATGTCTGTCCAATTCCTACAAGCCCACGGGTGGCTCATCAATTGAAAGAAGTCCTCGCTGATCTCTGCTCGGAGTATGGTGCCCTTGGGGGGGCGCTGCTGGACACAAACGGCCAAAGACTGTTTCTGTCTCCGGAGAATGTCCTGACACTTCAGGAAAAGTTCAGATGCTTCCTCTCTCACCAGAGAGTTTCGATACACTCGGCAATGCAAATACTAGGCCTCATGGTGTCTGCTTTCGACATGGTAGAGTACGCTCAATTTCATTCCCGCCCTCTGCAGAGCTTAATGCTTTCCAAATGGGACGGTCTGCTTTATTGGATCAGGTCTCAAATGATCTCCTTGACTCCGGAGGTTCGTTAGTTATTGAGCTGGTGGCTACAGGACCAACAGTTGAGCAGGGGTCATCCCTTCTGGATGTCCAACTGGGTCCTCCTGACAACGGACGCCAGTCTGCGAAGTTGGAGCAACACTCTCCAGGGTTGGTGGACCAGGGAGGAATCTCTACTCCAGATAAACATTCTGGAATTGCGGGCATTTTTCAATGCGTTGACACTGGAACTGCTTCTGGTACAGAACAGGCATGTTCAAGTACAGTCGGACAACTTCACCACGGTAGCATACATAAATCATCAAGGCGGCACTCGAAGCCGCATGGCAATGATTGAAGTGTCAAAAATCCTCTAATGGGCGGAACGCCATCTGCCAGCCATATCGGCAGTGTTAATTCCTTGAGTCCTCGAATCGCATTTCCTCAGTCGTCACGACGTGCACGCCGGATAGTGGAGTCTTCATCCCAAAGTCTTTCAACTCCTAGTGTACAAGTGGGGCCTACCAGATGTAGACCTGATGGCACCTCGACACAATCACAAGGTTCCGGTCTTCAGATCAAGGACAAGGGATCCTCAAGCAGCGTTCGTGGACGCACTGGCAATTCCATGGAACTTTGGGCTGCCATGCGTGTTCCCATCAGTGTCACTCCTGCCCAGGGTATTACGGAAGTTCAAACAAGGAGGAGGAATACTACTTCTAGACGCTCCAGCATGGCCCAGATGTCATTGGTTCTCAGACCCGCAGAGTCTCTCGATAGAGCGTTCTCTTCTACTCCCTTAACCCCCAGATGACCTCGTTCAGTGCCCTTGTGTCTACCCAGACCTGGCCAGACTGGCTTTGACGGCGTGGCTCTTGAAACGTCACTCCTGAGGGCCAAAGGTTTCTCTGAGGCGGTCATCCAAACTATGTTGAAGGACTTACTACTGGGTCTGAAACTTACTTCACCTGGTGTGCTGCTAAGAATTACTATGTATACTAGTTCATAACCTCACGGCCTCTGGCTTTTCTGCAACAGGGCCTGGATTTAGGCCTTCGTCTGGCCTCCCTCAAGGTTCATAATTCAAATTGCGTCTATTCCTGACGTTCATACCTTCACTCTGGGTGTCTAGCGGATACAACCTCCTTATGTCCCTCCTGTGGCTCCATGTGATCTATTTGTTGTCTTTAATGCCCTGCAAGTGTCTCTCTCTTTGAGCCTCTTGATTCTGTGGACCTGAAATGACTTATTAAGGTCCTGTTCTTGTTGGCTATTGCCTCTACTAGAAGAATGTCAGACTTGGGCGCTTTGTCCTGTTGGCCGCCCTTCCTGATATTTCATCGTGACCTGGCAGTTCTCCGTACTCACCCTGGTTATCTGCCTAAGGTGGTGTCATCTTTCCACCTTAACCAAGAGATTGTGGTTCCGGCCTTTATCTCTGCTGGTTTGTCTTCCAAAAAAAGGTCTTTGGATGTGGTACGGGCTCTCCGTATATATGTGGAGAAGACTGCCTCCATTCAAAGGTCTGATTCCCTCTTCGTACTGTTTGGTTTTCACAAACTGGGCTGGCCTGCAAACAAGCAAACTTTTGGCCAGATGGATTAGAATGGTGATTGCAAAGGCTTATTCGCAGGCTGGTCTCCCAGCTCCTGCTGCTATCAAGGCCCATTCTACTCTGTCTGTTGGACCTTCTTGGGCGGCTCGCCGTGGCGCGTCCGCAGAACAACTGTGCAAGACGGCTACGTGGTCCTCAGTGAACACGTTCATCAGGTTTAATGTCTTTGATACTTCCGCCTCCCAGGATGCTTCCTTTGGATGCCGGGTTCTTGTGCCCGCTACAGTGCGTTCCCTCCCTTGAGGAACTGCTTTAGGACACCCCCGATGTTGTTCCCCCGTGGAATACCAGTGTACCCCGCTGCAGAATAGGAGATTTATGGTAGATTTACCATTGGTAAATCTTTCTGCGAGGTACACTGGTTTCCACCAGACGCCCACCCGGAAGCACTTAGCTTCTTTTGAGTTTGTATGGCATTAGCCGATAGTCCCTTCTCCTCTCGTGAGAACGTGGTTCTATGTGACTAACATCTACCGTCTCTTTACCTGCTACTGCATTGGACTGGTTAACAAAACTGAGCTCCTGTGCACGGAGGAGGGGTTATATAGAGGAGGCAGTGCGGTGCATTCTGGGAACAGTCAAAGTTTTTTAGCCTGTTGGCGCCTCGGGTCCAGATCCAACTCTACACCCCAATGTTATTCCCTGTGGAATCCAGTGTATCTCGCAGAAGGATTTAACAATGGGAAGTCTACCATAAATCTCCTTTTCTAAGCTGTTCACTGAAGTAACATTAATGCCACTAAAATGTACTGTAATTGTTCAGATACTAAGGCCAATTCATCTTTATTGCTTATTAATTCTGTTAGGAGTGCAGTGATTTATTAGACCGGTACAATTGTTCATATTTTTGATGGTATCCTAATAGCTGCGTTGAGTTACCGCAGCTAAAAAAAATTCCCCTAGGGCTATCCTATTAGCCTAGTAAGCTGGCACTTTTTGGGGATTCTGAGCATGCAAAGCAGACTCACCGATGAGCAGCCCTAGTAGACCTGTTATCAGACATGGGTCCGCTATGTTATCACAGATCCCATGTGTTGTCTGCCGATAATGGGTGAGTTACCGCACTGTAAAAACGGGCTCTAAGTGGATAGCCCAATAGCATTATCAGGCTAAAAAGCTAGTTATTATCATGTGGTAACTCACCGCACCTAATAGAATACCGCCCTGTATCTTGCAACTGTAGAAAGTGGGGTAGATTATAGTACACAAAGCTTGTCACTGTGGCTCTACTACTGATGGTCAGTAGATGTGTGAACAGCTGTATCTGTATGTGGTTCTGACTTCTGTGTCTCTGGCTTTGCCACATGAATGTGTTTGAGCATATTATGTGAATCTGTCTTAAGGCACAATGCCAGCTATTGTAAATGTGTTTCATACAGTGTTATGCTTAAAAAACCCTTATGAAAATATTTGAAATGAATGGCTGTGACTTGATTATAAAGCAGGCTTTCATTTTTTTTTTCTGTGAAGAGCTTATCGTGAATGGATACATTGCTCTTTCTAGACAACATTTGCTGTAGTATCTGTTTAATGCTTTCTGTGTAGTTTTTTTGTTTTCTTTGGTCAATTCAACATTCTCTACACTACAACATTCAGTGTAGTGTAGAGAACATTTTACCCCTCACTGAATTCTAAAATGTCTTCAGTTGTAATTTGGTGTGATATTAAAGTGCTGTAATATTATCTACAGGGTATCATCAGCCGTGTGACGGATACTGTAAAGAGCATTGTTCCAGCTTGGTTGCAAAAATATTTTAACAAGGATGATGAGGTGCCTGGTAGATCTCGGAGCACAAATGAAGTGGAAGAACATATGGAAAATAGAGAGAATGATGTTGATAACCACATCTATGAAGAGGAAGATGGACCCTCATCTGCTGATGGCAGAGTCACTCCGGAGCCAGTAAGGATTCAAGAAGGTGAGTTTGTGTATCATACCAAGGTTTTTTTTAATATCCTGTGTTTTGGTTTGGATCTTGGAAACTATTTGCAAAGCTTTTCCAAGTATGGGGTCAGTCCATTTAGGTGCAAGTTGGGTCCTGCAAGCAGTTCTCACTGCGAACTCGCACAGTGCATTGCACTTGGGAGAGAATTCAATTATCTCTCCCAGAGGCTGCCACTAGATGGCACCTAATAGAGCAGTTTAATTAGGTTGAGCCCTATGTGTCCTGGTACTTATTGTGATTTACACTGTCTCCTCATACATCTAGCAATAAGCCATGTATTGTGAGATGCCTGGCATAAGTAAGCTGCTAGGTCCCATGCAACTCTGATACTCTGATAATATATATATATATATATATATATATATATATATATATATATATATATATATATATATATTTATTTATTTTCTCTGACGTCCTAGTGGATGCTGGGAACTCCGTAAGGACCATGGGGAATAGCGGCTCCGCAGGAGACTGGGCACAAATAGAAAGCTTTAGTACTACCTGGTGTGCACTGGCTCCTCCCCCCATGACCCTCCTCCAAGCCTCAGTTAGATTTTTGTGCCCGAACGAGAAGGGTGCACACTAGGGGCTCTCCTGAGCTTCTTAGTGAAAGTTTTAGTTTAGGTTTTTTATTTTCAGTGAGACCTGCTGGCAACAGGCTCACTGCATCGAGGGACTAAGGGGAGAAGAAGCGAACTCACCTGCGTGCAGAGTGGATTGGGCTTCTTGGCTACTGGACACCATTAGCTCCAGAGGGACAGCTCACAGGCCCAGCTCTGGAGCTCGGTCCCGGAGCCGCGCCGCCGGCCCCCTTACAGAGCCAGAAGCAAGAAGAATCCGGCAAATCGGCGGCAGAAGACATCCTGTCTTCCACAAGGTAGCGCACAGCACTGCAGCTGTGCGCCATTGCTTCTCAGCACACTTCACACTCCGGTCACTGAGGGTGCAGGGCGCTAGGGGGGGCGCCCTGAGCAGCAATAGAAACACCTTGGCTGGCTAAAAATACATCACATATAGCTCCTGGGCTATATGGATGAATTTTAACCCCTGCCAGATTTTCACAAAAAAGCGGGAGAAAGGCTCCGCCCCCTTCTCGGCGGCCTATCTCCTCAGCACACAGGCGCCATTTTCCCTCACAGCTCCGCTGGAAGGACGTCTCCCTGACTCTCCCCTGCAGTCCTGCACTACAGAAACAGGGTAAAAAAGAGAGGGGGGCACTGATTGGCGGGTGATAAACAATACAGCAGCTATAAGGGAGAAATACTTATATAAGGTTGTCCCTATATCTATATATAGCGCTCTGGTGTGTGCTGGCATACTCTCCCTCTGTCTCCCCAAAGGGCTAGTGGGGTCCTGTCCTCTATCAGAGCATTCCCTGTGCGTGTGCTGTGTCGGTACATTTGTGTCGACATGTATGAGGAGGAAAATGATGTGGAGGCGGGGCAATTGCCTATAATAGAGATGTCACCCCCTAAGGAGTCGACACCTGAGTGGATGGCTTTATGGAAGGATTTACGTGACAGTGTCAGCTCCTTACAAAAGACGGTTGATGACATGAGACAGCCGACTAATCAGCTGGTCCCTGTCCAGGCGTCTCAAAAACCATCAGGGTCTCTAAAAAGGCCGTTACCTCAGATGGTGGATACTGACGTCGACACGGATACTGACTCCAGTGTCGACGGTGAGGAGACAAACGTGACTTCCAGTAGGGCCACACGTTACATGATCACGGCAATGAGAGAGGTGTTAAACATTTCTGATACTGCAAGTACCACTAAAAAGGGTATTATGTGGGGTGTGAAAAAACTACCTGTAGTTTTTCCTGAATCAGACGAATTAAATGAGGTGTGTGATGAAGCGTGGGTTTCCCCCGATAAAAAACTGATAATTTCAAAAAAGTTATTAGCATTATACCCTTTCCCGCCAGAGGTTAGGGCGCGTTGGGAAACACCCCCTAGAGTGGATAAAGCGCTCACACGCTTATCAAAACAAGTGGCGTTACCGTCTCCTGATACGGCCGCCCTCAAGGAACCAGGTGACAGAAAACTGGAGAATATCCTTAAAAGTATATACACACATACTGGTGTTATACTGCGACCAGCAATTGCCTCAGCCTGGATGTGCAGCGCTGGGGTGGCTTGGTCGGATTCCCTGACTGAAAATATTGATACCCTGGATAGGGACAGTATATTGTTGACTATAGAGCATTTAAAAGATGCATTTCTATATATGCGAGATGCACAGAGGGATATTTCCACGCTGGCATCAAGAGTGAGTGCGCTGTCCATTTCTGCCAGAAGAGGATTATGGACGTCGACAGTGGTCAGGTGATGCGGACTCTAAACGGCATATGGAAATATTGCCTTATAAAGGGGAGGAGTTATTTGGGGTCGGTCTATCGGACCTGGTGGCCACGGCAACTGCTGGGAAATCCACATTTTTACCCCAGGTAACCTCTCAACATAAGAAGCCGTCTTATCCGGCTCAGTCCTTTCGTCCCCATAAGGGCAAACGGGCAAAAGGTTCCTCCTTTCTGCCCCGGGGCAGAGGAAGGGGAAAAAAGACTGCAACAAGCAGCCACTTCCCAGGAACAAAAGCCCTCCCCCGCTTCTGCCAAGTCCTCAGCATGACGCTGGGGCCTTACAAGCCGACTCAGACACGGTGGGGGCCCGTCTCAAGAATTTCAGCGCGCAGTGGGCTCACTCGCAAGTGGACCCCTGGATCCTGCAAGTAGTATCCCAGGGGTACAAATTGGAGTTCGAGACGTCTCCCCCTCGCCGGTTCCTGAAGTCTGCTTTACCAACGTCTCCCTCCGACAGGGAGGCAGTATTGGAGGCAGTTCACAAGCTGTATTCCCAGCAGGTGATAATCAAAGTACCCCTCCTGCAACAAGGGAAGGGGTATTTCTCTAACGTCCTAGTGGATGCTGGGGACTCCGTCAGGACCATGGGGAATAGCGGCTCCGCAGGAGACAGGGCACAAAAAGCAAGCTTTTAGGATCACATGGTGTGTACTGGCTCCTCCCCCTATGACCCCCCTCCAAGCCTCAGTTAGGTTTTTGTGCCCGTCCGAGCAGGGTGCAATCTAGGTGGCTCTCATAAAGAGCTGCTTAGAAAAAGTTTTTTAGGTTTCTTATTTTCAGTGAGTCCTGCTGGCAACAGGCTCACTGCTACGAGGGACTTAGGGGAGAGAAGTGAACTCACCTGCGTGCAGGATGGATTTGCTTCTTAGGCTACTGGACACCATTAGCTCCAGAGGGATCGAACACAGGCCCAGCCATGGAGTCCGGTCCCGGAGCCGTGCCGCCGACCCCCCTTGCAGATGCCGAAGTTGAAGAGGTCCAGAGGTCCGGAAACAGGCGGCAGAAGACTTTTAGTCTTCATAAGGTAGCGCACAGCACTGCAGCTGTGCGCCATTGTTGTCGGCACACTTCACACCAGCGGTCACTGAGGGTGCAGGGCGCTGGGGGGGGCGCCCTGGGCAGCAATGTATAATACCTTTTTCTATGGCTAAAATACATCACATATAGCCCTTGAGGCTATATGGATGTATTTAACCCCTGCCATATATCGCAAACTCCGGGAGAAGAGCCCGCCGTTTTAGGGGGCGGGGCCTATTCTCCTCAGCACACAGCGCCATTTTCCTGCTCAGCTCCGCTGTGAGGAAGGCTCCCAGGACTCTCCCCTGCACTGCACTACAGAAACAGGGTAAAACAGAGAAGGGGGGCATATTTTGGCGATATTTTTATATATTAAGCGCATATAACAGAAACAACACCT
The DNA here is from genome assembly GCF_028390025.1 of Pseudophryne corroboree. Lineage (NCBI taxonomy): Eukaryota > Metazoa > Chordata > Amphibia > Anura > Myobatrachidae > Pseudophryne > Pseudophryne corroboree. Next base: position 545,700,958 of record NC_086448.1, on the reverse strand, counting down.
TTTTAGGGTTGTTTATATACATTTTTATAGCGCTTTGGTGTGTGCTGGCAAACTCTCCCTCTGTCTCCCCAAAGGGCTAGTGGGGTCCTGTCTTCGATAAGAGCATTCCCTGTGTGTCTGCTGTGTGTCGGTACGTGTGTGTCGACATGTATGAGGACGATGTTGGTGTGGAGGCGGAGCAATTGCCGGTAATGGTGATGTCACCCCCTAGGGAGTCGACACCGGAATGGATGGCTTTAATTATGGAATTACGTGATAATGTTAGCACGCTGCAAAAGTCAGTTGACGACATGAGACGGCCGGAAAACCAGTTAGTACCTGTCCAGGCGTCTCAGGCACCGTCAGGGGCTGTAAAACGTCCCTTACCTCAGTCAGTCGACACAGGTACCGACACAGATGAATCTAGTGTCGACGGTGAAGAAAGAAACTTATTTTCCAATAGGGCCACACGTTATATGATCACGGCAATGAAGGAGGCTTTGCATATCTCTGATACTGCAGGTACCTCAAAGGGGGGTATTATGTGGGGTGTGAAAAAACTACCTGTAGCTTTTCCAGAATCAGAGGAATTGAATGACGTGTGTGATGAAGCGTGGGTTAACCCCGATAGAAAACTGCTAATTTCAAAGAAGTTATTGGCATTATACCCTTTCCCACCAGAGGTTAGGGCGCGCTGGGAAACACCCCCTAGGGTGGATAAGGCGCTCACACGCTTATCAAAACAAGTGGCGTTACCGTCTCCAGATACGGCCGCCCTCAAGGATCCAGCTGATAGGAGGCGGGAAACTACCCTGAAGAGTATATACACACATACTGGTGTTATACTGCGACCAGCAATAGCCTCAGCCTGGATGTGCAGTGCTGGGGTGGTGTGGTCGGATTCCCTGACTGAAAATATTGATACCCTGGATAGGGACAGTATTTTATTGACTATAGAGCAATTAAAGGATGCTTTTCTTTATATGCGAGATGCTCAGAGGGATATTTGCACTCTGGCATCGAGAGTAAGTGCGATGTCCATATCTGCCAGAAGAAGTTTATGGACGCGACAGTGGTCAGGTGATGCGGATTCCAAACGGCATATTGAAGTATTGCCGTATAAAGGAGAGGAATTATTTGGGGTCGGTCTATCGGATCTGGTGGCCACGGCAACAGCCGGAAAATCCACTTTTTTACCTCAGGTCACCTCCCAACAGAAAAAGACAGTCTTTTCAGCCGCAGTCCTTTCGTTCCTATAAGAACAAGCGGGCAAAAGGACAGTCATATTTGCCCAGAGGCAAAGGAAGGGGTAAGAGGGTGCAGCAAGCAACTACTTCCCACGAACAGAAGCCCTCCCCGGCTTCTACAAAGCCCTCAGCATGACGCTGGGGCTGTGCAAGCGGACTCAGGGGCGGTGGGGGGTCGACTAAAGATTTTCAGCACACAGTGGGCGCGCTCACAGGTGGACCCTTGGATCCTGCAGGTAGTATCTCAGGGTTACAAGTTGGAATTCGAAAAGTCTCCCCCTCGCCGGTTCCTAAAGTCTGCTTTACCAACGTCTCCCTCAGAAAGGGCGACGGTATTGGAAGCCATTCACAAGCTGTATTCTCAGCAGGTGATAGTCAAGGTACCCCTCCTACAACAGGGAAAGGGGTATTATTCCACACTATTTGTGGTACCGAAGCCGGACGGTTCGGTAAGACCTATTCGAAATCTGAAATCCTTGAACCTGTACATACAGAAATTCAAGTTCAAGATGGAGTCACTCAGAGCAGTGATAGCGAATCTGGAAGAAGGGGACTTCATGGTGTCCCTGGACATAAAAGATGCTTATCTGCATGTCCCAATTTACCCTTCACACCAAGGGTATCTCAGGTTCGTGATACAAAACTGTCATTATCAGTTTCAAACGCTGCCGTTTGGTTTGTCCACGGCACCTCGGGTCTTTACCAAGGTAATGGCCGAAATGATGGTTCTTCTACGAAGAAAAGGCGTATTAATTATCCCTTACTTGGACGATCTCCTGATAAGGGCAAAGTCCAGAGAACAGCTGGAAGTCGGAGTAGCACTAACCCAAGTAGTGCTTCAACAACACGGGTGGATTCTGAATCTTCCAAAATCTCAATTGACCCCGACGACACGTCTGCTGTTCCTGGGAATGATTCTGGACACTGTTCAGAAAAAGGTGTTTCTCCCGGAGGAGAAAGCAAGGGAGTTATCCGAACTTGTCAGGAACCTCCTAAAACCAGGAAATGTGTCAGTACATCAATGCACAAGAGTCCTGGGAAAGATGGTGGCTTCTTACGAAGCAATTCCTTTCGGCAGATTCCACGCACGAATATTTCAGTGGGATCTGCTGGACAAATGGTCCGGATCGCATCTGCACATGCATCAGCGGATAACACTGTCACCAAGAACAAGGGTGTCTCTTCTGTGGTGGTTGCAGAGTGCCCATCTGTTAGAGGGCCGCAGATTCGGCATACAGGACTGGGTCCTGGTGACTACGGATGCCAGCCTACGAGGCTGGGGAGCAGTCACACAGGGAAGAAACTTCCAGGGCGTGTGGTCGAACCTGGAGACGTCTCTTCACATAAATATACTGGAGCTAAGAGCGATTTACAATGCTCTAAGCCTGGCAAAACCGCTGCTTCAGGGTCAGCCGGTGTTGATCCAGTCGGACAACATCACGGCAGTCGCCCACGTAAACAGACAGGGCGGCACGAGAAGCAGAAGAGCAATGACAGAAGCTGCAAGGATTCTTCGCTGGGCGGAAAATCATGTCATAGCACTGTCAGCAGTGTTCATTCCGGGAGTGGACAACTGGGAAGCAGACTTCCTCAGCAGACACGACCTCCACCCGGGAGAGTGGGGACTTCATCCAGAAGTTTTCCACATGATTGTGAACCGTTGGGAAAAACCAAAGGTGGACATGATGGCGTCCCGCCTCAACAAGAAACTGGACAGATATTGCGCCAGGTCAAGAGACCCTCAGGCAATAGCTGTGGACGCTCTGGTAACACCGTGGGTGTACCAGTCCGTGTATGTGTTTCCTCCTCTGCCTCTCATACCAAAGGTACTGAGAATTATACGGCTACGGGGAGTAAGAACAATACTCGTGGCTCCGGATTGGCCGAGAAGGACTTGGTACCCGGAACTTCAAGAGATGCTCACGGAAGAGCCGTGGCCTCTACCGTTAAGAAGGGATCTGCTTCAGCAGGGACCTTGTATGTTCCAAGACTTACCGCGACTGCGTTTGACGGCATGGCGGTTGAACGCCGGATTCTAAAAGAAAAGGGCATTCCAGAGGAAGTTATTCCTACCTTGATTAAAGCCAGGAAGGAAGTGACCGCACAACATTATCACCGCATTTGGAGAAAATATGTTGCGTGGTGTGAGGCCAAGAAGGCCCCAACGGAGGAATTTCAATTGGGTCGATTCCTACATTTCCTGCAGGCAGGATTGTCTATGGGCCTCAAATTGGGGTCTATTAAGGTTCAAATTTCGGCCTTATCGATTTTCTTCCAGAAAGAATTGGCTTCAGTGCCTGAAGTACAAACCTTTGTCAAAGGAGTACTACATATACAGCCCCCGATTGTGCCTCCAGTGGCACCGTGGGATCTCAACGTAGTTTTGGATTTTCTCAAATCCCATTGGTTTGAGCCGCTCAAATCGGTAGATTTGAAGTATCTTACATGGAAAGTAACCATGCTACTGGCCCTGGCTTCAGCCAGGAGAGTATCAGAGTTGGCGGCTTTATCGTACAAAAGCCCATATCTGATTTTCCATTCGGACAGGGCAGAACTGCGGACGCGTCCTCAGTTTCTGCCTAAGGTGGTTTCGGCTTTTCACTTGAACCAGCCTATTGTGGTGCCTGCGGCTACTAGCGACTTGGAGGACTCCAAGTTGCTGGACGTTGTCAGAGCATTGAAAATATATATTTCAAGGACGGCTGGAGTCAGAAAATCTGACTCGCTGTTTATCCTGTATGCACCCAACAAGATGGGTGCTCCTGCGTCTAAGCAGACGATTGCTCGTTGGATCTGTAGCACAATCCAACTTGCACATTCTGTGGCAGGCCTGCCACAGCCTAAATCTGTAAATGCCCACTCCACAAGGAAGGTGGGCTCATCTTGGGCGGCTGCCCGAGGGGTCTCGGCATTACAACTTTGCCGAGCAGCTACGTGGTCAGGGGAGAACACGTTTGTAAAATTTTACAAATTTGATACTCTGGCTAAGGAGGACCTGGAGTTCTCTCATTCGGTGCTGCAGAGTCAGCCGCACTCTCCCGCCCGTTTGGGAGCTTTGGTATAATCCCCATGGTCCTGACGGAGTCCCCAGCATCCACTAGGACGTTAGAGAAAATAAGAATTTACTTACCGATAATTCTATTTCTCATAGTCCGTAGTGGATGCTGGGCGCCCATCCCAAGTGCGGATTGTCTGCAATACTTGTACATAGTTATTGTTACAAAAATCGGGTTATTATTGTTGTGAGCTGTCTTTTCAGAGGCTTCTTCGTTGTTATCAAACTGTTAACTGGGTTCAAATCACAAGTTGTACGGTGTGATTGGTGTGGCTGGTATGAGTCTTACCCGGGATTCAAGATCCTTCCTTATTGTGTACGCTCGTCCGGGCACAGTACCTAACTGAGGCTTGGAGGGGGGTCATAGGGGGAGGAGCCAGTACACACCATGTGATCCTAAAAGCTTGCTTTTTGTGCCCTGTCTCCTGCGGAGCCGCTATTCCCCATGGTCCTGACGGAGTCCCCAGCATCCACTACGGACTATGAGAAATAGAATTATCGGTAAGTAAATTCTTATTTATTCCACGCTGTTTGTGGTACCGAAGCCGGACGGCTCGGTGAGACCAATTTTAAATCTGAAGTCTTTGAACACTTACATACAAAGGTTCAAATTCAAGATGGAGTCACTCAGAGCAGTGATCGCGAACCTGGAAGAGGGGGACTATATGGTGTCTCTGGACATCAAAGATGCCTACCTCCATGTCCCCATTTACCCTTCTCATCAAGGGTACCTCAGGTTTGTAATACAAAACTGTCACTATCAGTTTCAGATGCTGCCGTTTGGATTATCCACGGCACCTCGGGTCTTTACCAAGGTAATGGCCGAAATGATGATTCTTCTTCGAAGAAAAGGCGTTTTTATTATCCCTTACTTGGACGATCTCCTGATAAGAGCAAGATCCAGAGAACAGTTGGAAGTCGGTGTAGCCCTATCTCAGGTAGTGCTACGACAGCACGGCTGGATTCTAAATATCCCAAAATCGCAGCTGGTTCCGACAACACGTCTTCTGTTCCTAGGGATGATTCTGGACACAGTCCAGAAAAAGGTGTTCCTTCCGGAGGAGAAAGCCAGGGAGTTATCCGAACTGGTCAGAAACCTCCTGAAACCGGGGCAAGTCTCAGTGCATCAATGCACAAGAGTCTTGGGAAAGATGGTAGCTTCCTACGAAGCGATTCCATTCGGCAGATTCCACGCAAGAACGTTTCAGTGGGATCTGCTGGACAAATGGTCCGGATCGCATCTTCAGATGCATCAGCGGATAACCCTGTCTCCAAGGACAAGGGTGTCTCTTCTGTGGTGGTTGCAGAGGGCTCATCTTCTAGAGGGCCGCAGATTCGGCATTCAGGACTGGGTCCTGGTGACCACGGATGCCAGCCTGAGAGGCTGGGGAGCAGTCACACAAGGAAGAAATTTCCAGGGCTTGTGGTCAAGCCTGGAGACATCACTTCACATAAATATCCTGGAGCTAAGGGCCATCTACAATGCTCTAAGCCTAGCACGACCTCTGCTTCAAGGTCAGCCGGTGCTGATTCAGTCAGACAACATCACGGCAGTCGCCCACGTAAACAGACAGGGCGGCACAAGAAGCAGAAGGGCAATGGCAGAAGTTGCAAGGATTCTTCGCTGGGCGGAAAATCATGTGATAGCACTGTCAGCAGTGTTCATTCCGGGAGTGGACAACTGGGAAGCAGACTTCCTCAGCAGGCACGACCTCCACCCGGGAGAGTGGGGACTTCACCCAGAAGTCTTCCACATGATTGTGAACCGTTGGGAAAAACCAAAGGTGGACATGATGGCGTCGCGCCTCAACAAAACACTAGACAGGTATTGCGCCAGGTCACGGGACCCTCAGGCAATAGCTGTGGACGCTCTGGTAACACCGTGGGTGTACCATTCAGTGTATGTATTCCCTCCTCTGCCTCTCATACCCAAGGTACTGAGAATCATAAGAAGGAGAGGAGTAAGGACTATACTCGTGGCTCCGGATTGGCCAAGAAGGACTTGGTACCCGGAACTACAAGAGATGCTCACGGAGGACCCGTGGCCTCTACCTCTACGAAGGGATCTGCTCCAGCAGGGACCATGTCTGTTCCAAGACTTACCGCGGCTGCGTTTGACGGCATGGCGGTTGAACGCCGGATCCTGAAGGAAAAAGGCATTCCGGATGAAGTCATCCCTACCCTGATCAAAGCCAGGAAGGATGTAACCGTGCAGCATTATCACCGTATTTGGCGTAAATATGTTGCGTGGTGCGAGGCCAGGAAGGCCCCTACAGAGGAATTTCAACTGGGTCGTTTCCTGCAAACAGGATTGTCTATGGGCCTAAAATTAGGATCAGTTCAGACGTTTGTCAAAGGGGTGCTGCATATACAGCCTCCTTTTGTGCCTCCAGTGGCACCTTGGGATCTCAATGTGGTTTTGGGGTTCCTAAAATCACATTGGTTTGAACCACTCACCACTGTGGACTTAAAGTATCTCACATGGAAAGTGGTAATGCTATTGGCCCTGGCTTCAGCCAGGCGCGTGTCAGAATTGGCGGCTTTATCCTATAAAAGCCCTTACCTAATTTTTCATACGGACAGGGCAGAATTGAGGACTCGTCCTCAATTTCTCCCTAAGGTGGTTTCAGCGTTTCACCTGAACCAGCCTATTGTGGTACCTGCGGCTACTAGGGACTTGGAGGACTCCAAGTTACTGGACGTAGTCAGGGCCCTGAAAATATACGTTTCCAGGACGGCTGGAGTCAGAAAATCTGACTCGCTGTTTATCCTGTATGCACCCAACAAGCTGGGTGCTCCTGCTTCTAAGCAGACTATTGCTCGTTGGATTTGTAATACAATTCAGCTTGCACATTCTGTGGCAGGCCTGCCACAGCCTAAATCTGTAAAAGCCCATTCCACACGGAAAGTGGGCTCATCTTGGGCGGCCGCCCGAGGGGTCTCGGCTTTACAACTTTGCCAAGCAGCTACTTGGTCAGGGGCAAACACGTTTGCTAAATTCTACAAATTTGATACCCTGGCTGAGGAGGACCTGGAGTTCTCTCATTCGGTGCTGCAGAGTCATCCGCACTCTCCCGCCCGTTTGGGAGCTTTGGTATAATCCCCATGGTCCTTACGGAGTTCCCAGCATCCACTAGGACGTCAGAGAAAATAAGAATTTACTTACCGATAATTCTATTTCTCATAGTCCGTAGTGGATGCTGGGCGCCCATCCCAAGTGCGGATTGTCTGCAATACTTGTACATAGTTATTGTTAACTAATTCGGGTTATTGTTGTAGTGAGCCATCTTTTCTAGAGGCTCCTCTGTTTATCATACTGTTAACTGGGTTCAGATCACAGGTTGTACGGTGTGATTGGTGTGGCTGGTATGAGTCTTACCCGGGATTCAAAATGCTTCCTTATTGTGTTCGCTCGTCCGGGCACAGTATCCTAACTGAGGCTTGGAGGAGGGTCATGGGGGGAGGAGCCAGTGCACACCAGGTAGTACTAAAGCTTTCTATTTGTGCCCAGTCTCCTGCGGAGCCGCTATTCCCCATGGTCCTTACGGAGTTCCCAGCATCCACTACGGACTATGAGAAATAGAATTATCGGTAAGTAAATTCTTATTTTTTTTTAACATTGCAATGCGACTAGGATGTTCCAGGAGACTCTGCTGATTAATTTGATATTTTGTGTGTGACTGAGACTGTATATGGCGCATAAAAAAAGTGTTATTGGAAACAAGCTGCAGCTGTTTTGGCGTGAGTGCAGCAAAGATGAAGACCTACAGTATCTGTGCAATACTCAAGTTTTCAAGACTACTTTCAGCCATCGTATAGCACAAACATGAGCCCTTAATCTGTGGCCCTGAAATAAATAAAATACGGTATAGTTCACCAGCCTCTACAGTGGTTAAATTACTGGATTGCGCTTGTGCCATTGTAGCGGAGTTCTGTCTGAATATATTACCACTCAGTAGGTTCCCCATTCCTTATCTCAGTCGCCAAGCTTTCCGGTCAGACTTATGGAGTTCTGTTAATGCTGTAATAATTGCATGATGGCGAGGGGGGTGGTATATTTTGTCATTATTCAGTGCTGGTTATGACTACATTGTGGTATGGCTAGGTTTGAATTTTGGGAACGTATGTATGTATGTATGTATGTATGTATAATTTTGCTCAAAAAATAAAGGGAACACTTAAACAACATATCCTAGGTATTAATAAATGAAATATTCATATTAAATACTTTTCTCTGACGTCCTAGTGGATGCTGGGAACTCCGTAAGGACCATGGGGATTAGCGGCTCCGCAGGAGACTGGGCACAAAAGTAAAAGCTTTAGGACTACCTGGTGTGCACTGGCTCCTCCCCCTATGACCCTCCTCCAAGCCTCAGTTAGATTTTTGTGCCCGGCCGAGAAGGGTGCACACTAGGGGCTCTCCTGAGCTTCTTAGTGAAAGTTTTAGGTTTTTATTTTCAGTGAGACCTGCTGGCAACAGGCTCACTGCCTCGAGGGACTAAGGGGAGAAGAAGCGAACTCACCTGAAGTGCAGAGTGGATTGGGCTTCTTAGGCTACTGGACACCATTAGCTCCAGAGGGACCGAACACAGGCCCAGCCTCGGAGCTTGGTCCCAGAGCCGCGCCGCCGGCCCCCTTACAGAGCCAGAAGCAAGAAGAGGTCCGGAAAAATCGGCGGCAGAAGACTTCGGTCTTCAACAAGGTAGCGCACAGCACTGCAGCTGTGCGTCATTGTTACTCAGGCACACTTCACACTCCGGTCACTGAGGGTGCAGGGCGCTAGGGGGGGGCGCCCTGAGCAGCAATGTAAAACACCTTGGCTGGCATAAATACACCACATATAACCCCCAGGGCTATATGGATGTATTTTAACCCCTGCCAGAACTTGCAAAAAAGCGGGAGAAAAGGCCACCGAGAAGGGGGCGGAGCCTATCTCCTCAGCACACAGGCGCCATTTTCCATCACAGCTCCGCTGGAAGGACGTCTCCCTGACTCTCCCCTGCAGTCCTGCACTACAGAAAAGGGTAAAAAAGAGAGGGGGGGCAATAATTTGGCGCAGTTTTGAGAATACAGCAGCTATAAAGGAAAAGCACATTTTATAGTGGTATTCCTGTTTATATATAGCGCTCTGGTGTGTGCTGGCATACTCTCCCTCTGTCTCCCCAAAGGGCTAGTGGGGTCCTGTCCTCTATCAGAGCATTCCCTGTGTGTGTGCGGTGTGTCGGTACGATTGTGTCGACATGTTTGAGGAGGAAAATGAGATGGAGGCGGAGCAATTGCCTATTATACAGTTGTCACCCCCTGGGGAGTCGACACCTGAGTGGATGAGCTTATGGAAGGAATTGCGTGACAGTGTCAGTTCGTTACGACAGACAGTTGACGACATGAGACAGCCGGCTACTCAGCTTGTGCCTGTCCAAGGGTCTCAAACGCCATCAGGGGCTTTAAAACGCCCGTTACCTCAAATGGCAGACACAGACACGGATACTGACTCCAGTGTCGACGATGATGAGACAAACGTGACTTCCACTAGGGCCACACGTTACATGATTGAAGCAATGAAAAATGTATTGTATATCTCTGATAATACAAGTACCACTAAAAAGGATATTATGTTTGGTGAGAAAAAACTGCCTGTAGTTTTTCCTGTATCCAAGGAATTAAATGAAGTGTGTGATGAGGCGTGGGTTTCCCCCGATAAAAAACTGATAATTCCTAAAAGGTTATTGGCATCGTACCCTTTCCCGCCAGAGGATAGGGCACGTTGGGAAACACCCCCTAGGGTGGATAAAGCGCTCACACGTTTGTCAAAACAGGTAGCACTACCCTCTCCTGATACGGCCGCCCTAAAGGAACCTGCCGATAGAAAGCTGGAGAATATCCTAAAATGTATATACTCTCACACGGGTGTTATACTGCGACCAGCAATCGCCTCAGCCTGGATGTGCAGTGCGGGCCTCGCGTGGTCGGATTCCCTGACTGAAAATATTGATACCCTAGATAGGGACAGTATATTACTGACTATAGAGCATTTGAAGGATGCATTTCTATATATGCGTGATGCACAGAGGGATATTTGCCGACTGGCATCAAGAGTTAGCGCGCTGTCCATTTCTGCTAGAAGAGGTTTATGGACGCGGCAGTGGTCAGGTGATGCGGATTCTAAAAGGCACATGGAAGTATTGCCTTATAAGGGGGAGGAGTTATTTGGGGTAGGTCTATCAGACCTGGTAGCCACGGCAACTGCTGGAAAATCCACATTTTTACCCCAGGTAGCTTCTCAACCTAAGAAGACGCCGTATTATCAGGCGCAGTCCTTTCGGCCCCATAAGGGCAAGTGGGCAAAAGGCGCCTCATTTATGCCCCGTGGCAGAGGGAGAGGAAAAAGGCTGCAACAAACAGCCAGTTCCCAGGAACAAAAGCCCTCTCCCGCCTCCGCAAAGTCCTCAGCATGACGCTGGGGCTTTACAAGCAGACACGGTGGGGGCCCGTCTCAAGAAGTTCAGTGCGCAGTGGGCCCACTCGCAAGTGGACCCCTATATCCTCCAAGTGGTATCTCAGGGGTACAAATTGGAATTCGAGACGTCTCCCCCTCGCCGTTTTCTAAAGTCTGCTTTACCGACGTCTCCCTCAGACAGGGAGGCAGTATTGGATGCCATTCACAAGCTGTATTCCCAGCAGGTGATAATCAAGGTACCCCTCCTACAACAGGGAAAGGGGTACTATTCCACACTATTTGTGGTACCGAAGCCGGACGGCTCGGTGAGACCAATTTTAAACCTAAAATCCTTGAACACTTACATACAAAGGTTCAAATTCAAGATGGAGTCACTCAGAGCAGTGATTGCAAACCTGGAAGACGGGGACTATATGGTGTCTCTGGACATCAAAGATGCTTACCTACATGTCCCAATTTGCCCTTCTCACCAAGGGTACCTCAGGTTTGTGGTACAGAACTGTCACTATCAGTTTCAGACGCTGCCGTTTGGATTGTCCACGGCACCCCGGGTCTTTACTAAGGTAATGGCCGAAATGATGATACTCCTTCGAAGGAAGGGAGTTTTAGTTATCCCTTACTTGGACGATCTCCTGATAAGGGCAAGATCCAGGGAATAGTTGGAAGTCGGGGTAGCACTATCTCAGATAGTGCTGCGCCAGCACGGTTGGATTCTCAATATTCCAAAATCTCAGCTGCTCCCGACTACCCGACTCCTATTCCTAGGGATGATCCTGGACACAGTCCAGAAAAAGGTGTTTCTCCCGGAGGAGAAAGCCAGGGAGTTATCCGAACTAGTCAGAAATCTCCTAAAACCAGGCCAAGTCTCAGTGCATCAATGCACAAGGGTCCTGGGAAAGATGGTGGCTTCTTACGAAGCAATCCCATTCGGCAGATTCCACGCAAGAACCTTCCAGTGGGATCTGCTAGACAAATGGTCCGGGTCGCATCTTCAGATGCATCAGCGGATAATCTTGTCACCAAGGACAAGGGTGTCTCTCCTGTGGTGGTTGCAGAGTGCTCATCTTCTAGAGGGCCGCAGATTCGGCATTCAGGACTGGGTCCTGGTGACCACGGATGCCAGCCTGAGAGGCTGGGGAGCAGTCACACAAGGACGAAATTTCCAGGGCTTGTGGTCAAGCCTGGAGACATCACTCCACATAAATATCCTGGAGCTAAGGGCCATCTACAATGTTCTAAGCCTAGCAAGACCTCTGCTTCAAGGTCAGCCGGTGCTGATCCAGTCAGACAACATCACGGCAGTCGCCCACGTAAACAGACAGGGCGGCACAAGAAGCAGGAGGGCAATGACAGAAGTTGCAAGGATTCTTCGCTGGGCGGAAAATCATGTGATAGCACTGTCAGCAGTGTTCATTCCGGGAGTGGACAACTGGGAAGCAGACTTCCTCAGCAGACACGACCTCCATCCGGGGGAGTGGGGACTTCACCCAGAAGTCTTCCACATGATTGTGAACCGTTGGGAAAAACCAAAGGTGGACATGATGGCGTCCCGCCTCAACAAAAAACTGGACAGGTATTGCGCCAGGTCAAGGGACCCTCAGGCAATAGCTGTGGACGCTCTGGTAACACCATGGGTGTACCAGTCAGTGTATGTGTTCCCTCCTCTGCCTCTCATACCCAAGGTACTGAGGATCATAAGAAGGAGAGGAGTAAGGACTATACTCGTGGCTCCGGATTGGCCAAGAAGAACTTGGTACCCGGAACTTCAAGAGATGCTCACAGAGAAGTGGCCTCTACCTCTAAGAAAGGACCTGCTCCAGCAGGGACCATGTCTGTTCCAAGACTTACCGCGGCTGCGTTTGACGGCATGGCGGTTGAACGCCGGATCCTGAAGGAAAAAGGCATTCCGGGTGAAGTCATCCCTACCCTGATCAAAGCCAGGAAGGATGTAACCGTGCAACATTATCACCGGATTTGGCGTAAATATGTTGCGTGGTGCGAGGCCAGGAAGGCCCCTACAGAGGAATTTCAACTGGGTCGTTTCCTACATTTCCTGCAAACAGGACTGTCTATGGGCCTAAAATTAGGGTCCATTAAGGTTCAAATTTCGGCCCTGTCGATTTTCTTCCAGAAAGAACTGGCTTCAGTTCCTGAAGTTCAGACTTTTGTCAAGGGGGTACTGCATATACAGCCTCCTTTTGTGCCTCCAGTGGCACCTTGGGATCTCAATGTAGTTTTGGGTTTCCTAAAATCACATTGGTTTGAACCACTCTCCACTGTGGACTTAAAATATCTCACTTGGAAAGTGGTAATGTTGTTAGCCCTGGCTTCAGCCAGGCGTGTCTCAGAATTGGCGGCTTTATCCTATAAAAGCCATTACCTAATTTTTCATACGGACAGGGCAGAATTGAGGACTCGTCCTCAATTTCTCCCTAAGGTGGTTTCAGCATTTCACTTGAACCAGCCTATCGTGGTGCCTGCGGCTACTAGGGACTTGGAGGACTCCAAGTTGCTGGACGTAGTCAGGGCCCTGAAAATATATGTTTCCAGGACGGCTGGAGTCAGGAAATCTGACTCGCTGTTTATCCTGTATGCACCCAATAAGCTGGGTGCTCCTGCTTCTAAGCAGACTATTGCTCGTTGGATTTGTAGTACAATTCAGCTTGCACATTCTGTGGCAGGCCTGCCACAGCCTAAATCTGTAAAAGCCCATTCCACAAGGAAGGTGGGCTCATCTTGGGCGGCTGCCCGAGGGGTCTCGGCGTTACAACTTTGCCGAGCAGCTACTTGGTCAGGGGCAAACACGTTTGCTAAATTCTACAAATTTGATACCCTGGCTGAGGAGGACCTGGAGTTCTCTCATTCGGTGCTGCAGAGTCATCCGCACTCTCCCACCCGTTTGGGAGCTTTAGTATAATCTCCATGGTCCTTACGGAGTTCCCAGCATCCACTAGGACGTCAGAGAAAATAAGAATTTACTTACCGATAATTCTATTTCTCATAGTCCGTAGTGGATGCTGGGCGCCCATCCCAAGTGCGGATTGTCTGCAATACTTGTACATAGTTATTGTTACAAAAATCGGGTTATTATTGTTGTGAGCCATCTTTTCAGAGGCTCCTCTGTTATCATGCTTTTAACTGGGTTCAGATCACAGGTTGTACGGTGTGATTGGTGTGGCTGGTATGAGTCTTACCCGGGATTCAAAATCCTTCCTTATTGTGTACGCTCGTCCGGGCACAGTATCCTAACTGAGGCTTGGAGGAGGGTCATAGGGGGAGGAGCCAGTGCACACCAGGTAGTCCTAAAGCTTTAAGTTTTGTGCCCAGTCTCCTGCGGAGCCGATAATCCCCATGGTCCTTACGGAGTTCCCAGCATCCACTACGGACTATGAGAAATAGAATTATCGGTAAGTAAATTCTTATTTATTCTTTACATAGTTGAATGTGCTGACAATAAAATCACACACATTATCAATGGAAATCAAATTTATTAACCCATGGAGGTCTGGATTTGGATTCACACTCAAAATTAAAGTGGAAAAACACACTACAGGCTGATCCAACTTTGATGTAATGTCCTTAAAACAAGTCAAAATGAGGCTCAGTAGTGTGTGTGGCCTTCACGTGCCTGTATGACCTCCCTACAACGCCTGTGCATGCTCCTGATGAGGTGGCGGATGGTCTCCTGAGGGATCTCCTCCCAGACCTGAACTAAAGCATCCGCCAAGTCCTAAACAGTCTGTGGTGCAACATGGCATTGGTGGATGGAGCAAGACATGATGTCCCAGATGTGCTCAATTGGATTCAGGTCTGGGGAACGGGCGGGCCAGTCCATAGCATCAATGCCTTCGTCTTGCAGGAACTGCTGACACACTCCAGCCACATGAGGTCTAGCATTGTCTTGCATTAGGAGGAACCCAGGGCCAACCGCACCAGCATATGGTCTCACAAGGGGTCTGAGGATTTCATCTCGGTACCTAATGGCAGTCAGGCTACCTCTGGCGAGCACATGGAGGGCTGTGCGGCCCCCCAAAGAAATGCCACCCCACACCATTACTGACCCACTGCCAAACCAGTCATGCTGGAGGATGTTGCAGGCAGCGGAACGTTCTCCTTGGGGTCTCCAGACTCTGTCATGTCTGTCACATGTGCTCAGTGAGAACCTGCTTTCATCTGTGAAGAGGACAGGGCGCCAGTGGCGAATTTGCCACTCTTGGTATTCTCTGGCAAATGCCAAACGTCCTGCAGGGTGTTGTGCTGTAAGCACAACCCCCACCTGTGGACGTCGGGCCCTCATACCACCCTCATGGAGTCTGTTTCTGATCGTTTGAGTAGACACATGCACATTTGTGGCTTGCTGGAGGTCATTTTGCAGGGCTCTGGCAGTGCTCCTCCTGTTTCTCCTTGCACAAAGGCGGAGGTAGCGGTCCTGCTGCTGGGTTGTTGGCCTCCTCCACGTCTCCTGATGTACTGGCCTGTGTCCTGGTAGCGCCTCCATGCTCTGGACACTACGCTGACAGACACAGCAAACCTTCTTGCCACAGCTCGCATTGATGTGCCATCCTGGATGAGCTGCAC